>NC_036855.1:27174463-27207137 GCF_002910315.2 Salvelinus sp. IW2-2015 | reverse complement strand
GTTGGTCGATAGGATGTCCTCTGTCCCTTCGAAATGTCATCACCAACGACGCGACACCCTTCTAAAAGCGTGTCCCAAACTTTACCAGAGTCACGCACCAATATAAATCCTCAGAATCGCACTAAGATATAAATGACTATAAAACGGTTCAAATTCACTTACCATTATCTGATGTTTTTCTAACAACTATAACCGCACTGAAAACATGAACCGGAGAAATACTGCTCCGGTAGAAAACGACTTGGAACGAGGACAGGTCCGCATGGCCTTCACGCTGTACGGCGCACGTTGAGAACAAGGGCAGTCGTCCTGTACATTTTGTCATTTTATAATGGGGGCCTGTGACACAGTCACCATCGATCTTCATTTGAAAAACGTTGATGACGGTACAGACACCCAGAGAAGAGAGCGTAGCCAGTGTCGGTTTCTCATTAGGACTTCACTGGTCCTTCATTAAACAGGCACCCCAGATCAGGAAGGTCAAAAATTCTTCTGAAATCTGAACCTCTGTCAGAAAGTGCTGCTAGACAAATTTGTCTGTACCACTACAGAGAACAAAAATTTCAACTCCTATAGCAAAACTATAGACTGTTCTTCTCATCCACATAATAAACAATAATATGCATATTGCTACGATTCAAGAATGAGTACGAGCAGTTTATTTGGCAAATTGTAAAAAAAAAAGATAATGCTAACAGGCTCCCCCTATTGCACAAAAGGTTTAATTTGACTTAACTTCTAGGCCTATTACCCTTTCTTAGTTGTTAACATGGACATCGTTCAACTCTTTTGGTCGCATCTTTCCATTTGGTCAACAAGGTTTTTTTTAAGCACTTTTAATTTTGGTTCTGTGAAAAACAAGTGTTGATGTCAGCTTTGAAAAGTCCTTAGTGACCAACAACACCAAGGATACCTCATTTGCGTAGCAGTGAAGCTGTGTGTGGTCCTGGACAGGTGTTTTACTACTCTGAATTGCAGCTCTTGATGAATAATGCATGTGTTGTAGTCAGCCATCCGACACAATCGCAGATATCAAGAGGTACCGCACACAACGTTGTCAACGCTACACTTAGTAAAAGCACTGTTAGGCTCAGACAGGACTATTCCATTTGCAGGTACTGGATAGGGGGTGGAAAGGGTGGGGAAACTCAACACCCCTCTAGACTGGTTGTTTGCACAGTTCTGCCTCAGAGGAAGCATAACAAGCAGACTGGAAAGAATGAGAAAGACAGAAGGAAGGGGAGAGGACTTGTATTTGGAGGGAAGGAAGGGGAGAAGACTTGTAGTTGGAGGGAAGGAAGGGGGAGAGGACTGAGCTCCAGGTGGATGCTGCTGTTCTTACCCTGCCCTGCTAACAACCTGGTTTTGACACACACACACACCCTCTTATAGCCGTGCCTCACTAACCCTCACTCCACACACACACTAGCTTTCGGCATAGATGAATGGTGTTCAGTGGTGCAAGCAGCAGGAAGAGAAGGATTCTCATGTCAGTGTGTGGTCTGATTGTCCTTAGACGCAGTGTGTTTCAGGGCGTTAGGAAAATGTGGCACTGGACATTTTACCGGCAGCGTTTTTAATTGACCAGACATTGAGAAATTGACCCGGGCCCATATGCATTGAATGCGTAACCTTATTAGGTTGTCCACCTACGATGCTCAGAATGACAGGAATCACATTTAGATGGTKATTCATATTAACAGAACATGCAAGTTGAGGATGCAGCGATGTGCGGTCCTTACCGAATTCTGATGTGCACTTTGAAAATGTTAGAATAACAGTCCACATGTACTTTTCCTCAGCCGACAAGACCAGTAACGAACAGCAGAATCACTAGCCTATATAAATCTACTATTCCCCCATGGTAGAATAGTTGACCTATTACATTTACATTTAAGTCATTTAGCAGACGCTCTTATCCAGAGCGACTTACAAATTGGAAAGTTCATACATATTCATCCTGGTCCCCCCGTGGGGAATGAACCCACAACCCTGGCGTTGCAAGCGCCATGCTCTACCAACTGAGCCACACGGGACCTATTCTATTGGTCAGCTTGTCGACAAAGAAAGGACCTATTCCAAACAGATTCTGGGACAGATGTGGAATGATGGATCACAAATTCATACAACCACTAGTCCTAGGTTACATTAAAAAACAGTCTGATACAGATCAGAACGTTTATCTTTAAATATCATTTATTAACGTTAGAAGTACTGCAATGAGCTGTACTTCAGTAGGCGACTTGCAAATGTTTGTTCCATGAATGCAATTAACTGGAAAATACCTTGTCAAAAGCGCACCGCACATGCAAACGGTTTCGTGTGACAGAGATGCAAATGTCCATTATAGTTTTAGAAAGAGGGGAGATGTAATATCGGGCAACTAGCATGGGTTGCTAATATGACTGGGATTGTGCCAATGGTCAGAGTTTTGGCTAGGCTACTTTTGAAGCAAGTTAAGACATGCCTTTTATAATATGTCGTAAAATGTTCAGGTTTCAAACAATTTTAAGTACATGCTTTCAAAATGCATACGGCCTCCAGCTCATTCCAAAGTGGCGTGTGACGCGGTGAAGTCTGCCTTCCCTTGCTTATGCATTTGCTGTTTGAGATGCTGCAGCAGCAGCTTTCACGCTGTCTGCCAGATTTTCCACTCAAAAGGCTCTGTATCTACATGCTGTACGCCTGTGATAAATAAGATGCATAACTAATATACTGTACACGTGCCAACTTCATTCCACTAAATAATGCAAATGAACCTAGAGACTGATAAGCATGACCAGTCAAATGTATTTCCATCGGTAAATAGTCTAAAAAGCATTATTTCGCATTGGGATTTTTCTTCTCCCGGACAATTGACCAGCATCGATTTGTAATTAAAAAATATATATATTATAAWTTTTTTTGTATTTATTTATCAGCTTTTAAGCGTTTTTATCGCCCAAAAGCCAGCTAATGGAAAACTCTGGTGTGTTTGAACGATTCCGCTCCTCTTTCACTCATACAACAATCTGGGCATGGCTGGTCTCTCTCTGCTCTCGCCGCTCTCTCTCACTCAGTCTGCTTATCAAGCAGGAGAAACCAGCGCCTCGCTCCTCTTTTTAGTCCGCTCCACCTCAGGAACAACTGGTCTTTGAGCCTTTCCCCCCTCCCACTCCTATTCCTTTGTTCCTGCTCCATGTGAGCTGATGCTGCTGCTTTTCTCATCTTCATCTCTTCCTCCTCTTCCTCTCTGTGCCACAGTGAGACCTGTCTGCAGGGCACTGTCTGGGAATACTGGATTACGTCCTYGGAATAGCAGGAAGAGGGGGAGCGTTGTGGGAATAGCAGGACTCGGGTGGAGTGGGAGTGTTGTGGGAAGGTGCAACAGGCGGAGGCCGGGATGAGGCCGGCCGGCCGGCAGGACTACTGCAGCAGAAGAGTCCTGTTCTGCTTTGGCTGCTGGAATGGCAGAATGGTGGGCTTGCCTTTAGCACGATGGATAGCATGCTGCCAGCAAATCAATCAATAACTTCAATGGAGCTTTGTCAGCATGATGGCTGCTTCAGATCCAAAACGGTCTCCTCTCTTCTTCACATGCACTTCCTATGTGGGATGTTAGCATGCTAGCGCGCTAGCCACAGCACGAGCTACTAGCTTCAATGATTCACCACGGACCGACTGTAAATTGGTGTTGGCACGCGTATGCTATGCTAGCCTGCTGCATGCTACTCCTCATTATCAAGCACATTGTCTCATTGGTCCCTGTGTGTATAGTCATCGTGTAAAGGGGGAGGGCTGTGGTTGATGCAAAACTAGTATTGAAACTGAATGGGGTTATCGTTGAGAGAATGCCTTCTTGTGTCTGTGCTTTTTATGTCATTTTTGTAGATATATAAGGCTAATTGTAAATATCATAGATAAATGTGGATAAGGGAATATTGAATGCCTAGCTCCTAGCCTTTGTTTTACACGTCTTTTTTCTCAGTAGAAGTTAGTTTCTAAGTGAATTTTAATGCTGTATAAAACCATAATATATCATTATGTAACCAATGTTCCAGTGGTGTGGACATGTCTGTCAGCTCTCTCTTACTATCTGATCTTTCTATGGATTCTGGACTTTTTGTTCCATATGGATTATACTTGTAACATGTTACTGCTTCCTGGACCAAACTCGGGCATAGTGGAATAGGACATAAAGGACAAATGGAGATTAGTGCTTTTGAATAGTTAGGCCTGTTGTTTACTCTAATTCAGTCATGGTATGCCATTCACTCCGGTCAAAAGACATCCTCATAAGATTGATGCTGGACTTCTCTGTGAACATGGTGATGTGCATTCCACAGGAGGCTGCTGAGGGGAAGACGGCTCATAGTATTGTCTGGAACGGAGCGAATGGAATGGCCTCAAACACCTGGAGACCATGTGTCTGATGTATTTGATGCCATTCCACTCTGGCCATTACCCCGAGCCCATGCTCCCCAATCAAGGTGCKACCAACTTCCTGTGGCGCATTCGCTCAACTGCCTGAGTACCTGAGTTCGATATTCTTTCCCCCCCTTCTGTTATGTAGCCGTTGCTTTGTCTGGCAAAAGCAACTGACTCCTCTCACTGTTTATCACGTGGGTCTACACGTCAGCCAGGCTACATGTCGCTCCCCTGTCTGTCACCTTCCTGTAGATTCCATCAGAGGAATGTGTTTGCTGCTGTTACATGCTCTTGTGACACCTGCTGGTAATGGGTGAGAGGCCAACCAGAAGCCAGAAGGTTGCTGGTTCAAGTCCAGGGCCAAGAAATACAAACAAGCGGAAGATGAAGTTGCAAGCGGAAGGCTGCTGTTTTCAGATCCCATGTACTGCAGGTTACCATCTCCTGCCGTTGTGCCCTTGAGCAAGACAATTAACCCCTAAAATAGCTAATGGGGTGTTCTACTCTGGCTGACTGACCTTGTGCTTTTCACAAACAAACAAGGGGTTGGGAGCAGAGTAGAAGACTTAACATCACAGCAGAGAGTAATTAAGTACTGTTGAAGGAAAGTGCTATAATTCTGCTCCTCACTCCACCGAGCTAAACTGTGCTCTAGTCTCCAGTCAGGACAGGTGTTAACATGTTGCATCCTGACTGTTGATGAGTGTAACGGATKGACTGGTTGGTGACCGTTGAAAGTGGTACAAACAGGAAAAACTTGAGGTGTGTGTCATCTTCCTCGTCAAGGCATACAATGCACCTGGACAAGCCTCCTATAATAGGCCTCCAAACCAGGGTTTCCATTAGCCGGTAAATGTAAGAAAATAAATATGAAAAGCCATTTTTTTAAGTACAATTTTTGCCAGCCAAATTGTCTGGAAGATAATAATATCCATTGCAAAAATGTTTTTATTCATTGACTGAAATATCAGTCGATGTGCTCCAACTTCAAAGACAAATATACTTCATAGGCTAATAAATCCTCAAGCTGCTTGGAAATTAGTGTAGTGTTTTTCTATTTTTCCTCACATAAAAGACTTGAAGTTGTCATAAGTGGCTTCAGCTGTGTTTACCCGACACGGCAACTTTGGTATAGATTGTGTTGATTAGGCCTATCCCCATTTCCAGTGTGCCTGCCGAGAGGGGCTTCTTTCTCCAAAACAGATGGCCTCCAGATTGTGCCTTCTTGAGCACAAAGTAAGGAGGCTGATGCTCATCGCAAGCTTCTCCAAGGAGTTGGACAGTTTTGACTTCCCAACAGCAGCTCTCACTCTGCCGCAAACGCAAGTAAATTAGAGGCAAATTGTTGTGTTTGTTAGGCCCGGTCCTCGCAATTCTGCTGCCGCCCTAGGCAAGATCAACATATGCCGCCCGTGTCATGTATAGTATAAAGATTTGGAATGGATTGATCAACTAGAGTAGAATAATAATGTGTACCATGCTTAATTGGTTGATTTCAGTTGAGCTTATTCAGTGTCAATTGGAAACGAAACATCGTTGCCAACTATTTACATTGGAGAGTTTGTGTTGCAATCACTAGGCAGCCAACTGTCTATCGTAGGAAACAGAGTTATCAATATGCCACGTAGCTCACACATGACACGATTCACGACCCCCAACATAGTTGAAACTACAATAAACATAACATTTAACATCGTCCAGTAGAACTGTAGAAAGAGTGAGATATAATTTGAAGTGCTTTCATAAATGCATGGCGTGGGRGTCGTTTCATGGGGAGCATTGTAAAATAAGCTTTCTTTCAATGAACCAGCCTTACCAAATTTTGTTTACATATTGAATTTGAGTGTCCAACATCAGTTTAATAATTTCTTCATTTTGTGGCCTCCTAGAGTGTCCTCTTTCCACTGCTGTAGTGCTGAATCACAGCGGGAGAGGGCGTGGCCGATCCGGTCATGGGTAGAAGGGATTCCAGCTTTTGTCAAATTAACATACCAAAGTAATTACATTTTGGGGGGGGGGGCGTTTTAGCTAACCCTAACTCTTTTCCTAACCTTAACCTTATTCTCCTAACCTTATACGTTAATTCTCCTAACCTGCTGCGTATGTTCTCCAAACCTGTTACGAAAAGTCAAATCTGACGTTAATTTGACAAGGTGTATCCCTTCTAGCCGTGACCTGCCTGCTGGCCCTGGTGTTCGTAGACAGCGGTGTTTTATTTATTAGACCTAATTTCAATGTTCATGCCTAGGCTAAATTAAATTAGAGCGGCCTAGTTTTTAAAACAGCTGTGTTTTATTTATTAATAAAAACATTCATACAAATAGCCCATAGGACACGTTGTTTGCAAATTATATTATGTAAATATTATATTTTGACGTTGTTTTATTACTGTGTAGGCAAGTTGTTCGTCTTGGCTAAAATATTTTTTTATTTTTATTATATTGATGAAGACACAAAGGGAAATGTTTTGCTTTTCAATAAAATCAGTCATGTTGGTATAAGAACATCATTCTAACTTTACAGGCTAATTTATATTCTGTTAAAATGAATTACAATAATCTAAATGTGATTTTGACCACCGTAGGTGGACACCCTAATGCGTTACGCACCCAATGCATATGGATCTCTGGTCAATTTCTGAAATGTCCGGTAAATGAAAATCTTGCCAGTCACGTTGTCCGGGCGCCAAATTCTTCTGACGGAAACCCTGCTCCAAACCTATTGGGTCACATGGGTTAGTCAGTGTTCCTGTTCCCCCTTCTTTCATATAGGCCTATTTGTCTCTGTACACATACTGTTTCTCTGGGTTTGATTTACTCCCCTCTGTGTCTATTTCTTTGGGTGGGGGTATGATGTTTCTCATTACTATGCAGACTGATCTGAGGTATTATCCTATCCCTCTCTCCCTCCCTTTCTCCAGGTGGAGTCGGGGTATGGTTCAGAGTCCAGTCTCAGGCGTCATGGTTCCATGCTGTCTCTCACGTCCGCTGCCAGTGGCTTCTCCGCCACCTCCACCTCCTCCTTCAAGGTGAACTACCACCACAACACTGTTGTTTGAACATTACAGCCCCTGGAAAGATCTAGGCCAGTGTTTCTCAATCCTGGTCCTGGGGACCCGAAGGGGGGAACATTTTACTTTTTGCCCAGGATCAGGTGTATAGTGCTAGGGGGGGAAAGCTKAAATGTACACCCCTTTGGGTCCCCTGGGCCCAGTTTGTCAAAAAGTTTAATCGGATCAGAATAATCCGGATTCTGTAATCCTCTTTTTTATTTTTTTTGCTATCGAGGATCAGATATCTTTTTTAGCAAGTTGCTCATAAAAAATAAACTGATAAAATGATTCTGATCCAGATACCATAATATCAAGATCACAGAATCAGTTTCTTTTTTCAGCACTTTGAATACGCCTACACCTTGCAATCTACTGGACAGGTTGTGGTAGAACTTCTACACTGTCATAGGGAAACAGAGACGAGTAAACTACATGAATAAAGCTACCTTAATTACAAATAATAGAGCCTGCATATCACTTATAAGTAAGTGGATGCATTTATTTGACACTTCTCAATATAACAACTGACCACATGCCTACTACACTGCCGTCAATTGAACATAATGAACCTTTTGGTWTTTAAATTGTAAGAACGTTTTTTTTTTTAAACCTCCTCACCTTAGTTAGATTTTTTGTTTGTTGAGCCTTTCACCTTTCTGAATCCACCTTTCCAGTGGGATCAAGATAATCCATATTTTTGGCATCAAAACTATCCTAATCACTACCCTTTGACAATTGAAAAAGTCAAACGACATTTAATCCTGATTTTAAAAGTCAAATTGGTTTACTGTGAATCCCTATCCGGAGGATCCGAATCTCCTTTTTCAGTTTAGAAAAAGTTCTAACATTTAATCCTATACAATTGCCGAAATCCGATCAGACAATTTTTGAAGAACTGGGACCAGGATTAGGAAACCCTGATGTAGTCAGCCCTCCCATTCATTCCCAATGCATGATTGTTTAATTATGTTCGCATTTAACGGTGAACCCCTGTGTTTGTTTGTGTGTGGTGTTGGACCAGAAGGGCCACAGCCTGCGGGAGAAGCTGGCGGAGATGGAGACTTTCAGAGATATCCTGTGCAGACAGGTGGACACACTACAGAAGTACTTTGACGGCTGTGCAGACGGCGTCTCCAAGGACGAGTTCCAGAGAGACAGAGGTACAAATGGATTTGACAAAAAATATCTGCTAAATAATCATTTGAAAGTTCCATTTGGACTCTTGTACTTGAACTGGCCATTTAAACTGCCTCTGTCACATAGATGCGTTTGCTCTGTATTTCTGTGGTGTAAATACCACACCTGCCTAGTGGTTACCCAGGAGGTAGATCAATGATGGACTCTTGTATGTCGTTTCCAGTAGTGGAGGAGGATGAAGATGACTTTCCCACGAGCACGCGTCCCAATGGTGACTGCCTTCACAACAACAACGGCAGCAAAGAGAAGCGTGAGTAACAGTGTAGATTTAAGCAATAAGGTCCATGGGGGGGTGGTACAGTGCATTCACAGACGCCTTCACTTTTTTCACATTTTGTTACGTTAGTCTTATTCTAAAATTGATCATTTTTCCCCCTCATCAATCTACACATGATACCCCATAATGACATCACAATACCCCATAATGACCAAGTGTAAAACAGGTTTTTAGACATTTTTGCAGATTTATTAAAAATAAAACAGATACTTTATTTACACAAAATGGAGCTCCAGTGCATTCTATTTCCATTGATCATGCTTGAGATGTTTCTACAACTTGATTGGAGTCCAACTGTGGTAAATTCAATTGATTGGACATGATTTGGAAAGGCACACACCTGTCTATATAAGGTCCCACAATAAGGTCCCACCTTTATGGTCGAGTGACCAGACGGAAGCTACTCCTCAGTAAAAGGCACATGACAGCCTGCTTGGAGTATGCCAAAATGCACCTAAAGGACTCTCAGACCATGAGAAACAAGATTCTCTGTTCTGATGAAACCAAGATTGACCTGAATGCCAAGTGTCACGTCTGGAGGAAACCTGGCATCATCCTTACAGTGAAGCGTGGTGGTGGCAGCATCATGCTGTGGGGATGTATTTCAGAGACAGGGACCGGGAGACTAGTCAGGATCGAGGGAAAGATGAACAGAGCAAAGTACAGAGAGATCCTTGATGAAAACCTGCTCCAGAGTGCTCAGAACCTCAAACAGTGGAAACGGTTCACCTTCCAACCAGACAACGCCCTAAGCACACAGCCAAGACAATGCAGGAGTGGCTTCAAGACAAGTCTCTGAATGTCCTTGAGTGGCCCAGCCTGAGCCCGGACTTGAACCTTGTCGAACATCTCTGGAGAGACCTGAAAATAGCTGTGCAGTGACGTTCCCCATCCAACCTGACAGAGCTTGGGAGGATCTGCAGAGAAGAATGGGAGAAACTCCCCAAATACAGGTGTGCCAAGCTTGTAGCGTCATACCCAAGAAGATTTGAGGCTGTAATTGCTGCCAAAGGTGTTTCAACAAAGTACTGAGTAAAGGGACTGAATACTTATGTAAATGTAATATTTCAATTTAATCAATTTTAGAATAAGGCTGTAACGTAACAAAAAGTGAAGGGGTCTGAATACTTTCAAATGCACTGTATATGGCCAATATACCACGGCTAAGGGGGGTTCTCTGCACGATGCAACACGGAGTGCCTGGATACAGCCCTTAGCCGTGGTATATTGGCCATATACCACAAACTCTGAGGTGCCTTACTGCTATTATAAACTGGCTACCAATGTAAACAAGTAGTTTTGCATCATACCCAGGGTATGTTGCCTGATATACCACAGCTTTCAGCCAATCAGGACCCAAACTACCTGGTGTATATAATCACACTTATAGTAACTACTACTGGAGTTGCTACTACTCATAGCAGTTCCTTTGAGGAAGGCTCTTGACCCCTAATATAGCTCTAGGGGTGCTGCACTGTGGATGACCCTGTTCTCGTCCCAAATGTGTGTTTGTTTAGAATGTGTGTGTTGTGCATCAAAATATTTATCAGGTATTTTTTTTCTCTCCATCTAACATTCTCTCGCTCTCTCTTTTCTTTCTCAGTGTTTCTCCCTGCCAGTCCTAAGGGCATGAATGGGATCGATTTTAAGGGCGAGGCCATCACGTTTAAGGCCACTACAGCTGGGATCCTGTCTACCCTGTCCCACTGCATCGAGCTCATGGTGAAGAGGGAGGACAGCTGGCAGAAGAGGCTGGACAAGGTATGTCACAGCCTACTGCTTCCACAGCCAATCACATGTCTTCTTTAGCCAAGATCACTGGGGCCTTGGAAGCATTCAACCCCTCACCTCCCATGGAAACTCTTCCCCAGTCAGGTTGTTGTTGCAGAAGAGTATGCGTTGTCAATCAACCTGGCGGGTCAAATAGAAGTGGACTGGTGTGTTTCTGGTTTTAGCCAGTGAGCAGACCGTACACCACTCATGCCAAGGTTCAGCAGTTGCATTGTCTAACATGAGGTGGCAGATCCAGTCTGTCTGTTCACTCAGTTTGTGACGTGTGTGTGTGTGTGTGTGTGTGTGTGTGTGTGTGTGTGTGTGTGTGGTGTCTCAAATGGTCGTATCAAGAGCCTTTGCTGTATGTAACTGGATGGGATTGGTGGACACCGTCAATGCCCCACCCAGCTGAGATTGGCCACACTGTTGTGCAATAATAGGAAAGTAAAACATTTGAAAAGAATTCAACTCTTCAGGGGAGATCATGGTGGATTTACATGCTATTAGGCTCTCATGTGACCTGTTGAATGACCGAAACATGGCCAGATTGACATTCTGTCTGGAAGCACTTTGTAGTGAAGGCCCTTGTTAAACACCTTTCAAGACACTCCTGCTTCTGAAGGTAGAGTTTGACTGTTTTAGACATTGCATGAAATAAATCACCCTTCAGCTGCCAGGGCTCAAAACTGCGACAGAAACACACTCATTTTGAGCATTTGCCTTGGCAGTCGCTTGGGTGTCAGTGAAGAAAATGTAGCTGGTCGCATTTAGTTTTTGGTTCACATTTTACTTTTTAAAATGTTATTATCAAGATGTACTGAAACAGCAATGGGTATGCGACGATGGGTATTGAAGACCAGGTATTCAAAAAGTCTTGGTTGAATCTTTGCGATGTTGTTTTTCAACAACAACAAAAAAGTGATTTTTGAGAGTGAAAACATCGGAGAACTCAAACAGGGAAAATGAAACTGGGAAAACTYAATTTGCCAAAACATGAAACGCATTTTATAGGGCCCTACAACTGTAGTGACTGTTCAGAATCCCTAACAAGTAACAGCCTTTTTGAGGTGGCGCAACGGTTTTATTTCTTCCCGCCAGACAATCAATGTAAATATGATATTGTCATAATAAAACGTAATTATTTGTGTATGGATGGTAGGTCGCTTTAGGCTACTTGTTCAGCCCACAAATGAAAGATAGCGTATTCTTGTCAGTCGGGCCAGTAGCTTTCAATTGGCATTGGCCCAATGTGCCACTGGCAAATTTACCTGAATGTCGAGCACTGCGAGGGCATGTTAACTTGAAATATGGCTAGTCATTACTAGCCTGTTTCTGTACGGAATGCAGGTACGTTATGCGACTCAGGTCATTATCGGCGCGCTGCGACCAAATCATGTGCTGGTGCCATTTAACTGAAAAAGTTTGTAGCACCAACGCCACCAGTGGAAAACGTAAGTCTAGAGCCCTGGCTGCATTTCTGTAAAGCAAGGTTTTAATGGGGATATGAATGGATTAAGGATTTAGATTGGAGTTTGTAGATACTGCAGTCTGTTGGTATCCGCCCCCTACTTTGCATCAGACACATGACAAAGCTCCACATCCTCACCCTGCTCAGCTGTCGAAAAACCAGTTCTTCCATTTTATTCCCATGGCAAGTTGCCCAACCCCAAAGAAGGTAGGAATAGGCTGCAGTTGGCTGATGCTACCGGATTGACACTAGCGTGGCTGGGTGTGTGTCTTGAGCGTAGCCTATGTGGATCAGGGAGAGAGCGTCACAGGACGGGACACACACCAACACACAGACTGGACTTAGTAGTAGGATGACTGCTCGGACGTCGTGGTACAGTCTGTCTTTCTGGAAGCCCTCGTTCCACTTGGGGGCCGACTTACTGAAGTACGACGGCCGGAGATGGATCCCACTACAGACATGCAGCTTCTTCTTTACAGTAGGTGTAGGCCTCGGTCTCTGCTATGGCTGCTTCCTACACTCCACAGTGGAATACACTCGAAATGGAACCTAGAACCAGAACTAACTGCTCTACTTCAGTTCTCTCCTTCCCTCCACTATTCTAGTGGATATTTGGAGTTGTATTTGGATTGTTACAAAGCGGTAGTGTATGATAATGGTTTATTCACTAGTTTGACAGATCTGTTCGTTTCGAGGTGGTGATCTTCATTCCGAAGGTATACGTTCTTTCTATCCTTAGTCAGTACAATTTGTAATGGACCTGGGGTAGAGATAAATCAGTACTGTCGTGTTCCATCTCGTAACACTTTGCGCTCCTCTCTCTCTCTCTCTCCACACTCCTTGTGACAGGTTCTCAGGCCGGTCGGCCAGGTTTAGTACACATAGGGGGCACAGTGAGCTCGTCTCAGAGGTTGCCAGACAAAGGCGAGACTGTCTTGTCTTGAGTCAGTTTTATTTGCCTGTGGTGGAGCTTGAGACTGGAGGTTAAACCAGTTTGCGCAGAAATAATGTCCCAGGCGTCTGCTGGCTGGCTGGTATGTAGGCCTGGATCACCATGCGCTGATGTACAGAGAGAACACACACACCAACGGGGTCAGAACGGGGTCAGGATCGAGAACCCTTTTGTGAACTAGACCTACCGTACTCTTAACTGTTTTAAGATCCGTGTAAGATTATCTCCAGCAACTCTTATTTTCTGTTCGTCCTCTGAAAGTACAGGGTTGTTGATTTATGGGGTTATTAACCAGCTTGATAACTACCTTTTTAATGTTTAATTGAAACTAGCGAGAGTTAGAGTTGAGCTGGCGATTTATCCTACCATAAACGCATGCTCTACAAGAACAGTGTTCCTTCCAGTTGACGTGTGTGTGTGTGTGTGTGTGTGTGTGTGTGTGTGTGTGTGTGTGTGTGCATGCGCGCGTTCAGGAGCTGGAGAAGAGGAGGAGGGTGGAGGATGCCTACAAGTCGGCCTTGAGTGAACTGAAGAAGAAATCTCACTACGGAGGCCCCGACTACGAGGTAAGAATTCCAAACCTTTCAAACTGCCGACACTGACACTTCCACCTGTAGTGGATGATGTATACTGGAACCACATGAGTGATCTTAGTCATGTTTTACCACTGGCTCATCAGTATAGATACTAGACTAGAAAATGGACATATTGCGGGTCATGGCCTTGACATTGTATTAGTCATAGTGGGAATTTATCCGTCAGATTGCGGGGCATTGATTCCTGTTGCATGAGGTTGATTTGGTTACTAGATGCTACATCCTGACCTGGAAGCAGTACATCTGTCTGACTGTGGTGTTGTGTTTCTACAGGAGGGTCCTAACAGCCTCATCAATGAGGATGAGTTCTTTGATGCGGTGGAAGCTGCCCTGGACAGACAAGACAAGATAGAGGAACAGGTAGGTTACACTTCTACTCTGTATACAGACAGGCAGCTGCTCGCTAGTCCCTACCTCTGGCCATTCTGTGTAGATCTGAGAAGTCTCTAGAGGGAAAAGCAATATGGCGGGTTGTGGATGTTGGACCTAGAGGTGTGAGCGAGTTTTGAAATTGGACAACCTGAGAGTATTCTGAGAGTAATGTGGTGTTGATGTCTGGTTGTGTGTTCCTTCTCCGTGTCAGTCAGAGAAGGTGAGGATACCCAGACTGACCCCCGTCCCCCCTGGAGACGCATACTCCGTCATCGGAACACACCGCTTTGCCAAACAGGTACGCACACACACACAGTCCAACTAAATATGACAGTGCATACAGCACAGTCAAGAGTCTGTTCAGTTGATATGGTTTGTCTCTGACATTCTTCCCTCTCACTATGAAGCTGTTTCACTGTAACAGGCCTGCCAGTACATGGCTATTGGCGTCTTCTCGTCTGTAGGCCACATAGAGAGACATCTGAGATCGTGTGTGTGTCTCTCTGTGTGTGTGTGTGTGTGTGTGTGTGTTGGTTTGATACGTTTTCCAACATGGGTGTTCTTACTGGCCTTTCTCTGGTGTTTGTGTGGGATTTCCTCTACTCTCCAGTCAGGTTGTTTTACGATGTGTTTCTATTGACCTCTCGTATTGATTTAGTCTGTTTGATTTGGGTGACCGTCTCATGTAGTGAAGGGTGGTAACCCTCTCTGCTCGTATTTCACGTGTGGCGGCATCCCGGATCTCATTCCCTCCTCACCTCTTTATTTCTCTTTCTCTCCCCCTCTTTCTTTCTCCCCTTTTCCCCTCTTTCTCCTTTCCTCTGTTCTCTCTCTCTCCCATCACACTTTCTCTCCCCTCTTCCCCCCTCCTCTTCCTCTGCTGCGTAGCCCCATAGCTACTCTTCCTCCCTGTCCTCCGTTGAATTAGTCAGTGCCTCAGATGATGTTCACAGATTCAGCGCACAGGTACTGTATGTGTTGAGCACCGCTAGAGTGTCACCAGCCCACTGGGGATGCACACTGCCCTCTACTGACTGAGACTGACTGCATGGGAATGACTAGGAGCTCTAATACACACTGTACTGTCTACATAGCTTCAACACTGACTGATGACCTGTCCTTCAACTCGTTGTCTCGTTCCATCTTTCTGATGCACTTCATGTGTGTTCCCCCCCACCCCACATCCGAAATCTGTCTTCAGTGTCCTCGACGYATCCCTGTTCATTCCCTTTGCAAAATGATGAGAAGACGTTGGTTATCAGTGTAGGAAAGCTGAGCTACAGGGCAGTTTAGATTCATGAAAACGTTGAAAAATGGCCTCGTCCTCGACTCGACATAACACAATGATATGGGTTGAATTGTGTCTAGCATGAGAGGGAGTGTAGCTCTACGGCCGTGCCCTCTGACCACCATCTGAGCTCAGCGGATGCAATGCATGACTGGATTCCTGTAGTTACCCCTCCCGCCGTCACCRCCTTGTTCTCTGCATGATCAGGCATGGACCCCAGCAATGTGAGCATCACGTGTGCTATCTGTATGTCCTGTACCTTGTCCTCTTCTCCCTCCCGGTGATACTGTCTCTCTAATAGCGGCATGTAGTTCAGGCAGAGACTGCTACACCGCAGTGACTGCAGGCCCGCTACATCTGACGTCTGACTGTCTGTCTCAGGTGGAGGACGTGGTTCAGAATCACATGACCTACTCCCTGCAGGACATGGGTGGCGATGCCAACTGGCAGCTGGTGGTGGAGGAGGGTGAGATGAAGGTGAGCATGGGGCTAGCCAGCATGTTTAGACTCTACCTACAGACTACACACACTGCCCCCTGCATGCCTAGTATAGAAGACTACCTATAGACTCTACCTGCTCACTCATACCGTGAACAGTGATGTGTGTATAGGTCCAATATGGCTACTGTCAGTGACTGTGTGCTATCTCAGGTGTACAGGAGAGAGGTGGAGGAGAACGGCATCGTTCTGGACCCTCTGAAAGCCACCCATGCAGTGAAGGGTGTGACCGGACACGAGTTGTGCCACTACTTCTGGGACACGGACGTACGCAATGACTGGGAGAGTGAGTCTATCTGCCTCTTTCATCATCAGATTAACTTCATAGATTAGCATCTTTTTGTTTTCTTATTTTGCACACAATGTCTAGAATTGTTGTGTTTTTGTTGATTTGTCCCGTCTTGCTCTATTTCTCTTCCAGCCACCATTGAAAACTTTAACGTGGTGGAGACACTCTCAGACAATGCTGTTATAGTCTACCAGACCCACAAGGTAATATACCTCTGGTTCTTCAGGTTCACTGTAGTACAGGTGGGTTGTCTTTGGACGGGTCACCTTTGACTGACAGCCAATGGTTGTGTTTCAGAGAGTATGGCCTGCCTCTCAGAGGGACGTCCTCTACCTATCAGCTATCAGGAAAATCCTGGCGACCAATGAGAATGACCCAGACACGTGGCTGGTCTGCAACTTCTCTGTAGATCACGACAACGCCCAGGTGAGTTCCACAGACACGCCAAGMGATTATTACCATACATGTTCGTAACGTCTGATGCCTAGGAGCTAGGGATCGATGTCGAATTGGAAGGGGTAAAGAAGTGTCTTCCGCTCTCCTCTTACCTTTTCATCAACTCCCTTTTCGTTCTGTAGCCCACCAGCCGGTGTATCCGTGCCAAAATCAACGTGGCCATGATCTGCCAGACCCTGGTGAGCCCTCCAGAGGGCAACAAAGAGATCAGCAGGGACAACGTCCTCTGTAAGATCACGTATGTGGCCAACGGTGAGTACAGCAGCTCAATACCTTCTTCATGTCCCCACTAAGTGAGGAGTTGCATGTTCCCACATGGTTGTCCTATACGCCTGGTCAAGGTGACTTTATCCACCTATATATAAATGGTCTTCCATTTTTCTTTTATGTTCCTTATTTGACCAAATGGAACCCAGCTAAGCTGCTCTGGTATTTAAGAGCTTTGTGTGGGCGGAGAATGAGAGTTAAATGTTGAGTATAGTGATTCTATCACTCCATGTAGGCAGCTATGTATTGACCGAGAGTTTGTTTTACCCTAGTGAACCCTGGTGGCTGGGCCCCTGCCTCAGTCCTAAGAGCCGTGGCCAAGAGGGAATACCCCAAGTTCCTCAAACGCTTCACCGGTTACGTCCAGGAGAAGACCAGCGGAAAACCTATCCTCTTCTAAATCTCACTGGTAATACCGAACTCAAACCCCCTCGTATCCTCACTGCCACAAGCCTAAAGACTTCTATATAGACCGTAGACATTTAATTACTCTTTACCACACAAGTAAATCAATCAGTTGAAGTTGTCTTTCATTGTGTGCCATATTTTAAAGGGAAAATCCACTCAATTATATTTTAGTATTTATTTTTTCCATTAGTCCACTGTTGCATGTCAAGTTTAAGATATTGGACTTTCAAGATGCGAAGTGTCACCACCCACATCATCATGATGCAAAATGAATAAATACCAAAAGATTGTTTTTGGTAACTTTCCTTCTTGTCTTCTCTCAGGTGTTGGAAGGCGAAACACCTTTTTGTCCTGAAGAGATATGGCTACATTTCCCATTCATCTGTCAACRGGAATTTCTTCACAAACCACCCAGAATGTTCCAGATGACATAATCGTATCAGTAGTTGCCAGCCACCTGAGCCACAAAAACATTGTTAAACTGTGTGTTTGTATATMAATTTCTGAATCGACAGAACCAATCTTTTTGTAAATTGTTTTGTAAATAATTTCCAATTATATTATTCTGGACTATACTTTTTCGTTTGCTATTATCACAGCGTCTTTTCATGCTGTTAATTTCACAAAGGAAAGGAAAGAAACCGAGTAGGGAATGGCTAACCTTCTCATCTCCCTCTAGTGACGACCTGTGGTCTGATGGGGGGAGGGAGTCCAAAGCTTTGTACTCTTTTTGGCTAAAATCTCTATATTTGTAGATCATTATAGCTGTAAAGGAGGACTATGGATCTGATGTATTGTATAGAGATAATTAGTTGACCGGTGTATGTGAATTGACTTAAGGGCTTGTTGGCAACCTGGAATTGGAAGAACTACAGAACAAGTTTCTATTGTCATACGTTATCTTTAAATGGATAAGATTACTTCAATCTGTTGAATGTGACCCATCAACACTATCAAGTGTTGGTCTCTACTGTTGTTTGCCCCCCTGCCTCTCARTATGTATGTTTTGTCCAAGTAACARACAGCTGATATACGTTGTACCACAGCATTGGGTGTTCAGATGGACCGCTTCAAAGGCTTTTGGGACAGGGGAGATGGTTGTTGGGATGGCCGTTTCTACATGACATTTCACATCCCGACACACTGACCTGTCATCTCAACATGATGCTTTAGACACCAGGACAAATCCAGAGCCCTAGGAACCATCTATCTACTACAGTATAATATGACCAGATGTGCTTTTAGATTGAGACACTAAACTGGAGCCGGGGTTCAGCATTTCATACCTCAAGATTTTGTTATCAAAAAGTCTGTAAAGCTGAGGGGTCGTAGAATCAGCGTTGTCATGATGATCAGGAGCACATTTTAGTCTTGAATGTTCTTTGTATATTTCTAAGTTGTAAGTCCTCTGAAGTGTTATTTGCACTAAATAATGCAATTGGACAATGTTCGGTAAATTAAAATAGTTACACTACAGAAATTAGGTGACTTGCATTTGTACTTTACACTAGGAAATGAGCAGGGGTTTGGTGTGGATGTGTCCCTCATTACCTCTTGCGTTCTACATGAATAGAAAATGTGAGAAACAAGTCAAGCATTTTTATTTATTTTAGGAGTGTCTTTACATTCAATGATTAAAATATTTATCTTCAGCAAACCGTATATTTGAGCTTTATGTAATAAATTATGGTCTCAAAACCGACGCGTGATCATGGAATTCAGAGACAGTTTGATATGGTCTTCAGGGTGAGGTGTCATATACCAGCTTCTCAGTCTAAAATGGAGGCCATCTGCTGCTTAGCTTTTAGCAATAAAGAGGACACACTTGTTCAGTATCAGAGAATCTTCAGTCATGACACCCCTTCCCCATAAAACTAGTCTCTGTGCATCAAAAAAATCTACCATAGTCCTTCATTGTCTGTGCATCTACCCACGTACTTAGCAATGACAGGTGTACATAATGTAAAAATGTGCATATTCCACCGATCCAAAACTGTGTTTAGGTTTGGTGATCACCTATACCCAACATTCAAGAAAAATAGTTCTTACAGTATTCAAAACTAACATCCAAAGTGCCATTTTGACAGGAGCGAGTGCATATCACCATCCTCCACCTCTGTGCTTCCTCCATGGAGCTGGAGAACCAGTAACACTGAGCCTCTCTCAGGTCAACAGCAGGGAACAGCAGACCTTCACCTGCTGCCTTCAAACTGCTCCTTTACTTCATTCCAATCAGGACTTAATAGCAAGGTGGTTGGTCAGCTACCTTCAACATACCAGCCAATGAGTCTTTAGAGTTGGCATCGGCGGTTTCAGAATGTATCGGTTCCATTTACAGCATAATGAGTCCAGGCTCATCCATATTAGCCTTGTTTTCCGTGACACTTCTGCAACGGCCAAGATGCTGCTGTCAATGTAAACGTTCATCATCCAATCAGCTACTACAAAGCAAGTGCTATAACTTTAAAGAGTCACTTCTGGTCAGTAGGAAAATTAAAACATTCAAAGAAATGTTTATTTCTATACTTTTTCTAAATATATATTAATTTATAGGCCATGGAAAAAGGAATATTCTACAAAAAGAAAATAAAGGACTTCTCTGACATGCTCTAAGAAGCGGTTGGGTCTGAAATTGATCACATTAATTATGGAATGTCATGTAATTCCAATGGATGTCAATCACTGTCTTGTTTCAGTCCATCAACCTATCAGATGTGAGCATCCCAGTCCTTTGTGTTTTGGCAACAGAGTGGATCTAGCAGCGCTGGGGGTGGAGTCAAAGGAGCCCTGTCCAATGGAGTGTKGCGATTGTCAGATGATTGACAAAAGTAAAATGGTTGTCTGTAAGCCTCCCCTTTCACTGAAACACAAGAGAGAAAGTGCAGTGTGAGTAAATACTACAAATACAGCTCATTATATCTGTTCCTAAGGCAGGGGTGGGCATCTTCAGTCCTGGAGGGCCAAATCGAATTTGATGTCACATGCGCCGAATACAACAGGTGTTGACTTACCAGCCCTTTCCCACTAATGCAGAGTTYAAAAGTAAGAAAAATTTGCTAAATTACAAAAGTAAATAGTAACACAAAGATAACGAGGCTGAACAGATCAGTCAAGTCAATGTGCAGGGGTACGAGGTAGTTGAGATAAATGAGGTAATATGTATGTAGGTAGGGGTAAAAGTGACTTGGCAATCAGGATAAGGTGCCTTCAGAAAGTAATTTTGTGTCACTGATCTATACCCAATACCCCATAATGTCAAAGTGGAATTGTTTTTAGAAATGTTTACACATTTATTAAACAGCTGATATGTCTTGAGTCAATAAGTATTCAACCCCATTAATATGTCAAACCTAAATAAGTCAAAATGTTCTTAACAAGTTASATAATAATTGCATGGACTCACTCTGTCTGAAATAATACTGTTTAACATGATTTTTAAATGACTACCCCGTCTCTGTACCCCACACATACAATTATCTGTAGGGTCCCGCAGTGGATTTCAAGCATAGATTCAATCACAAAGGCCAGGGAGGTTTTGGAATGGTTCGCAAAGAAGGGCACCTATTGGTAGATAAGTGATAAAAAGGCAGATATCGAATATCCCTTTGAGCATGGTGAAGTTACACTCTGGATGATGTATCAATACACCCAGTCACTACAAAGATACATTCACCACTCGGATTTCYCCATGAGTCCATTGGTGATTTTAAAACAGTTAAGAGTTTAATGGTAGTGATAGGWGATAATTGTAGTTACTCCACAATACAAACAAAAAATACAGTAAAAATTAGGAAGCCTGTAAAGAATACAAATATTCCAAAACCTGCATCCTGTTTGCAATAAGGCACTAAAATAATACTGCAAAACATGTGGCGAAGAAATTAACCCAGTCTAGGACTTGGGTGGCTGGAGTCTGACAATTTTTGGGGTTTTCCTCGGACACCGCCTGGTATAGAGGTCCTGGATGGCAGGGAGCTCGACCCCAGTGATGTACTGGGTCATACACATTACCCTCTGTAGCGACTTACAGTAGGAATGCCCGAGCAGTTACCATACCAAGCGATGATGCAGCCAGTCATGATGCTGTAGAACTTAAAGGATCTGAGGCCCCATGCCAAATCTGTTCAGCCTCCAGAGGGGGAAGTGGCATTGTCGCCCCCTTCATGACTGTATTGGTGTGTATGGACCATGATAGGTCCTTAGTGATGTGGACACAGAGGAACTTGAAGCTCTCAATCCGCTCCACTACAGCCCCGTCATTCACACCTGCACGGTTGGGGCTCAAGTATTTCATTGTACACTGCGACCCTATGCATGTGACTAAATAAAAATCTAATGTAAATGGGGGCGTGCTCGGCCTTCTGTTTCCTGTAGTCCACGATCAGCTCCTTTATCTTGCTGATGTTGAGGGAGAGGTTGTTGTCCTGGCACCACACTGTCAGGTCTCATCGTCCCTAAAGGCTGTCTCATCATCGTCGGTGATCAGGCAAACTTAATGATGGCGTTGGTGTCGTGCGCAGCCAAGCAGTCGTGGGTGTTGTGCAGGCTTTTGTTTCAGCCCATCCCAGAATGAGGTGTGTTAGTTCTAGGCTGCACATACAGCGGCCTTCCAATATCACATATGCCCACCCCTGTCCTAATGGGACCCAAAGACTGTCCGAGATAAACTCTTTTGATCCTGACCACATGTGCAGCTACATATCCGAGTGTGAATAGGTGCCTCCCAAATGGCACCCTATTCCTTATATAGTGCACTACTATAGATGGGCACTTGTCAAATGTAGTGCACTATTTAGGGAATAGGGTGCCATTTGGGACACACAGTGGGTGAGCACTCACTAAGTAGATGTCGAGCACTGAGCCGTCGTCCGGGTCCATGTCCACCTCTACGTCCATGGTGCTCTGCTCTGACGTCAGACAGATGGCGCTGTCCTCCAGGGTGAATGTGGAGCTGGACGCCATGTCATCCCTAAGGGGACACAGGAGAACCAGAGACACATGAGTAGACATACAAAAGAAAGGCTGAGTCCCAATATGGCACCCTATTCTCMACACAGTGTCATTATTTTGTTCCTAGTGCACTACTTTTGACAAGGCCCATTGGGGCTCTGGTCAAAAGAAGTGCACTGTGTAGGGAATAGGGTGATATTTAGTATGAAACTAAAGTATAACATAACACAGTCCTTCCAAACATTACATAACACACTCCTTCCCAACTGGAGGCTTGGTAACAACTGGTGTGTGGTGGCCAGTGGGTTCCGTATGGATGAAGCCGATATGGTTTTGTTAAGTGGATCAAAATAAAGGAGTCATTCTTGAAGTATGGTGGCATTTTTGGAAAAATGTTTACTTAATTTTTCTAGATTTGGTAAATAAATCTTCCCATTCTAAATCAACTAATATGGTAGCTTAATGACTTTAAATATTTTTTATCACTATGATAACATTGTTCCACAAATGATAACACCAATGAYACATTTTCAGTAAATAAGGATTTTCTGAAATGGAGGCTGCACATGCTAAAATCTATGGTTATCAATCCTGTGAAAATTATTTACTGGGGTGATATGATTAATAATTTAGCTCACAATGTTATTCCCCTTCATTTAAATTGACTAACACAGTGGCAAACAGGGGAGGGGTCTATATTAAAGAAAAGTATTAGCTACTCACACCCTTTTACTATGTCTGCTCAAGGTCCTTGTACAGTAGATCTTTGTAATGAGGGATTTTCAAGGTGGTAACACCAATGACAACTGGTGGACACATTATGCTATTCAAAAATGTTTAGGTGTTTTAATAGCCGTCTTATTTTAATATATTGTATAGATCAATAAAAACTAACTTTTGTTCACTTTCTAGCATTCAAAATAATAGATGCAGTACGTAGTGAAAGTCTACACACCCCTTGCAGTCTTCACATTTTGCTGCATTGYATTTCTTTCTTACCCATCTACACAACCTACTCCACATTTTCAAAGTGAAAGACAAATTATAGAACATTTTCCAAATGAATAAAAAAAATTATTGATTGCGTATGTCTTCACACCCATTGTAGTCATTTAGCAGACGTTCTTTCCAGAGTGACTTACAGGAGCAATTAGGGTTAAGTGTCTCGCTCAAGGACACATCAGATCTGTTCATTTAGTCGGCTCTGGGATTCGAACCAGCGACCTTTCGGTTACTGTCCCAACGCTCTTAACCATTTTCTACTTCATATTCATAATCTCCAGCACCACCCCAACATCAACATATGTGAAAAAAAATGGGTAGTAAAAACAACAGAGGAAGATAAGTGTTTCCAATGACATCATCAACCAATTGGCAATGCCTACTCATAATTGGTTAAAAATCACACGATACACACCGATGACGTCATTGGAAAGACTTATCTTCCTCTATCGTTTTTACTACAAAACATAGAAACACGCAATTTTCACATATGTTTATATTGGGGTGGTGCTAGAGAATAAAAATAAAAAATGTCCCTTTAAACGCTAGGCTACCTGACACCCCTAAGTTAATACTTGGTAGAAGCACCTTTGGCAGCCATTACAGCTGTGAATCATTTTTATTAAGATTCTACCAACCAAAGCTCAGTAAATTTGGTTGGTAATCATTGATGGACAGCAATTCAAATATACAAGTCTTTCCCAGGGTTAGGTTTTCAGAAGACTATGGCGGGTCTTCCTCTAACTTTTTACTTGTGCTTTGCTCCTTTCATTTTTAGTTTGATTCTGACAAACTCCCTAGTCCCTGCCGTTGACAAGCATACCAATAACATGATGCTGCCATGACAATACTTGAAAATACAGGGGATCAACAACATGGCCTTCACTCCACATTACTGGCCTTCATGACGAAGTGAAAAGAACGACGCCTGTGTTWAAAAAAAAAATCCACTCCAAATCATCTTCTGTTTGCAACAAGGTCGTAAGTATGACTGCAAGACAACACGGCAAAGAAATTATTCGTTTTTTATCCAATGCAACACAACACAGAGTGAAACTGTCTGTATTTTAAAGTATTGTGATGGCAGCGTCATATTCTGGGTAAGCCGGTCACTGGCAGGGACTGGAGAGTTAGTCAGGATCAAAATAAATATGAAAGAGGCAAAGCCCAGGTAAAAAGATATAACCCTGGGAAAGTTCATATTTATCAGCGGGACAATTACACAAATGTTAATGCCAAAGACACACCAGAATGGCTTTCCAAGAGGTGTTGTGTGTTCCGGAGTGGTCCAGTCTCAGTCCTGACTTAAATTAACTTCAGCTTGAGCAATTTTGACCAAAGATTATGGATAAATGTGGCTCTAAGAGTTGTGCGAAGTTGGTAGAATCTTATTAAAAATGATACTCAGCTGTAATGGCTGCCAACACTGCCTCCACCAACTGTGAACTCTGGGGTGTGAAGACATATGCAATCAATAAATCCTTGTTTTTGTATATTTTTTAGGACAATTTCCTAAAATGATCGTTCACTCTGAAAATGTTGAGCATGTTGTGTAGGGGAAAAAAACGAATTTAATCCCTTTTAAGACTTAATTTTAATGCAGCAAAACGTGAAGACTAAATCCCCAAAACACGTCACTACAACTCAACACATCACTACTGGGACAAGTCAATTTGCTTACTCTAAGTACTTTAAACAATGCATAAACATAACGTTTTGCAGTATAAAGAACTTGCAATATGTTTTATCATTGATAAACAGTTCAATATCAACAAAAACATGTATGACGTGCAACTATTTTTTCATGGTTGCAAAGGCAACGCTATGTTTATGCAAATGCAACACAATTCAAGAACAACCCAAAAAGGCCCAAGGTGGTTTACAACACAACAAAGTTAGGAAACCACTAACATGACAGGCCGTACAGATGGTGTAGCTAAATGCATGGTGAATCAAAGAATCCAACATCAAAAAGACAAAAACACCTTCAGGGGATGTAGAGAGAAACAGTCTGGCTGTGTGATGTCTGATGTCTGGCTGTAGAGGTCTCTCTAGGGGAAGTTTATGGCTATGAACTCACACAACAGGATATGAGTGAATCTAGGGCAGGGAATTCTGGGACATTCTGTTTTATGTGAAGCTCCTTTACTGGGCTATGGACATCTAAAAACAGTCCCCAAATAATCTTCTCCTGACTTAGGAAAATACATGTCCATGAAAACAAACACAGCATCGTGAACAGCAGGGGGCACTAGGGGCTGGCGTGAAATCTGAAACAGGCCATTTCCAAAGTCACCTGACTTTGCTTAAATGGAGGAATGTGTTTACCATTTTATGGCACGTTATTGCCTACCCCTCTTAAAGGTGAGACACACACACACACACACACCTCAGAGCACAAGTCTGTTACTGACTGACAGGGATATGTATATACACAGTGGAAAGTCACCCTGGCAGCAAAATCACACACCTTTTCATCTAAACAATGCCTCTTAATCAGACATTCTGAAAGCCTTGAGTCAAATATTAATGAAACACATGAATAAAACAATTGAGGGCAACAGACAGGTGCCTGAGAAGGGAGCAAGACCAGGCAGGCCTCAGAATGGAGGCTTTGAGTTAGAGTCAGAACCTGACACTACTGGACGGACAGACAGAGAGGGCTGGGGGGAGATGAGAGGAGAAGAAACAGACTACTGGACAGACAGACAGAGAGCGCTGGGGGGAGATGAGAGGAGAAGAAACAGACTACTGGACAGACAGACAGAGAGCGCTGGGGGGAGATGAGAGGAAAAAACAGACTACGGACAGACAGACAGAGAGCGCTGGGGGGAGATGAGAGGAAAACAGACTACTGGACAGACAGACAGAGAGCGCTGGGGGGAGATGAGAGGAAACAGACTACTGGCCAGACAGACAGAGAGGGCTGGGGGGAGATGAGAGGAGAAGAACAGACTACTGGCCAGACAGACAGAGAGCGCTGGGGGGAGATGAGAGGAAACAGACTACTGGACAGACAGACAGAGAGAGCGCTGGGGGGAGATGAGAGGAAACAGACTACTGGACAGACAGACAGAGAGCGCTGGGGGGAGATGAGAGGAGAAGAAACAGACTACTGGACAAGACAGACAGAGAGCGCTGGGGGGAGATGAGAGGAAACAGACTACTGGACAGACAGACAGAGCGCGTGGGGGAGATGAGAGGAGAAGAAACAGACTACTGGACAGACAGACAGAGAGCGCTGGGGGAGATGAAGGAAAAGACCTAACTGGACAGACAGACAGAGAGCGCTGGGGGGAGATGAGAGGAAACAGACTACTGGACAGACAGACAGAGAGCGCTGGGGGGAGATGAGAGGAGAAGAAACAGTTCTTTCTAGAGGGAGGTTAGAATTTTAAGTCCATGGTTTATGGACTGCACTGCATCTGAACTCAACGTGGGTTGAACACTTAGAAATATCCGGCAGGTCTTCCTGGGCATCTTTAGTGGAAACTGTCACAAAGCCTGACAAATCTGAGTCACCTGTTCCATGTGGCTCGCCACCACAACGTGTGGCAGAGTCCTATGTTTTCCCTCAGGCCTCCCAGGTAGCTCAGTGTATCTAACCTGTTATCATTTCCACAAGGGTGTAAATATATCCATTGGGAATTGGGCCTTTGAGAAGACAGGTAGAAGGGGAGTCTTCAGGTAGAGGGATGGAGGGGAGACATGGAAGGTCTGGAGGAAACAGAGGTAGACGGCGGATAGAGGTACCTGTCTTCAGACTGGGTCTCCAGGTTGACACAGATGGAGGAGGAGATGGTTCCCATGGAGGAGCCCTCGTAGAAGGACGGGGTGGCAGGGACAAGGTCAGGACGCAGGTAGGAGCCAAACACTGAGAGACAAACACAAAGCCATGACCTCACTGATAATGCCTTCAGTCAGTCAATCTATAAACGCTGCTGTACTATTAGTCTAAAGACAGATGGACCCACAGGACAGAACATGTGTGTTTGATTTAGTCTAATTAGATGAGATAATAAAGTGTGAATAAAACAATTATGTAAGTGTCCCTGCATGAACCTTCTATCCCTCAAAATAGTAGAGTAGAATTGGTTAACTGGAATAGAGTAAGCGATTAAAAATGAAACATTTCATTTGCTTTATYGAAGGGATCATCAACTAGATGAATATTTGATTAAAACATAATCATTTCAAACCTTGCTGACATTTATATACGATCACGTCTCTCTACTTACGTGGGAATACTTTAGAACAGATAAACATCACTTGGAGTTGATTTGCTGGTGTTTTTACAGTATTTTATGTCCCCCCCCCACAAAAAAAAAACTTGGGGGCCAAATAAAATCACCCGTGGTACATGGTATGTTATGTGACGGTTGTACACAGTGTACCAGGGTGTTGTTTAGTTAAAACAGGAAAAAATAGGATTTCCAATTAACTAAAGAAGCTATGTTGCAATATAAAGCAAGACTTCCCTCTGCCTTATTCAGAAGTCCACACCCTCATCTCTTCCTGTAATATTGGCCAACAGTGGTGTTAACTCAGGTCAAGAGTTACAAAAGCTTAATGGCTACTGCTGACAGGGTCCTGATTCTAACTCAGCCAGCCATATACAGTGGGGCAAAAAAGTATCCTCTGTCATTGCCAACAAAGGGTATATAACAAAGTATTGAGATAAACTTTTGTTATTGACCAAATACTTATTTTCCACCATAATTTGCAAATAAATTCATWAAAAAATCCTACAATGTGATTTTCTGGATTTTTTTCTCTCACTTTGTCTGTCATAGTTGAAGTGTACCTATGATGAAAATTACAGGCCTCTCTCATCTTTTTAAGTGGGAGAACTTGCACAATTGGTGGCTGACTAAATACTTTTTTGCCCCACTGTACACCCCCGCCAGGGCAGGGCCAGGGCCTGATAATGGATCCCCAAGAGACAAAGAGCGAGGGATAATGAGAACTCGTTGATAATGCTAACTCAGTCGCGCACACACACGCACACAAAATGGGCTGGCTGTAATAACAGGACTGTGCTATCGTTCCGGTGAGGCAACATTTCAGTGAGGCCTGGAGGTGGACAGGAGACAGTTTTATGGCGCTACTGAAGGACCAGTTTATGGGGAACAAGACCTAAAAGGTCCATCTATCCAGACATAGAGATGTGTTCTACATGACAGATCTGGGGAGCGAAAGTGACTTCTGTTTGGTGCTTTTGGCTCAACCTCAACCATGAATGTGTGGATGATAGTGTGCTGCTGGTCTACCTTGTCCCTCTAGACTAGCCAGACTGCGTGCTCCTCCCAGCCTGTCCCGACTCTCCTCCTCGTTCTCCTCCTTCTGAGAAGACAGGATTTCCTGAGAGAACGACTTCAGAGCAGGGATGGACGTACGTGCTCTCTTAGAAGGGGAGAACCGAATGGCTGCAGAGAGAGAAACAGAGAGAGAGAGAGAGAGACAGAGAGAGAAACAGAGAGAGAGAGAGAGAGAGAGAAACAGAGAGAGAAACAGAGAGAGAAACAGAGAGAGAGAGAAACACAGAGAGAGAGAAACACAGAGAGAGAGAAACACAGAGAGAGAGAAACACAGAGAGAGGAGGGGTAAATGAGTTGTGGGGGAAGAGAGAAGGAAAGAGGAGGGAAGGAAAAGAGGAAAATAAGGAACAAGAGAAGACAGGAGGTAGGGGAGAGAGTGAGTGGGTAGGGGGGAGAAGCAAGAGAGAAATAGGGAGAGATGGAGGGAACAGATTATCCTGATTGCAACCATTATCGTGCATAATCAGGCTCGGAGCGTCTGTCCCAAATTAGCAGTAAAAAGATCAAACTGTTAACGCATAATAATTATTACACAACTGTCCCCCAGACGTTCCATTCTGACTCCCAAGCAGAGCATGAAATCCTCTCCCCATCGTATCTAACTGTGCAGAAGCATTGGCATAATAATGCCAGGCAGCTAAATCCCAAATCATCACAGAAACCATCTTCATTAAATCACCGGTCCACACTGTTATGTAACACTGCTTTATATCATCTTGACATTAAATATTCCCCCAAGCCAAAACCCTGAAGTGAGAGGGGCTTCTCAGCCCCAACTTACCACCACTAGGGGGCTGTCATGGCCCCCACCCAAACATGGGGCAGAGGGCAACCATTGCCACTCTGAAAACAACAAGCTATTCCTGGGAAAAGACCAGCAGGTATCCTAGTGGCTAAGAGCGATGGGCCAGTAATTGAAAGGTCGCTGGTTCAAATCCCCTCGCCGACTAGGTGAAAAATCTGTCGATGTGCCCTTGAGTAAGGCACTCAACCCTAATTGCTCCTGTAAATTGGTCTGGATAAGAGCGTCTGGTAAAATGAAAAGTATTCTGTTTGGTAAAATAACAAAATACAGAACAAAAACTATTTAACATCATTGAGAACCAATGTCAGGAATCTACACAGTGTACAAAACATTAGGAACACCTGCTCTTTCCATGACAGACTGACCAGGTGAAAGCTATGATCCCTTATTGATGTCAGTTGTTAAATCCACATCAATCAGTGTAGATGAAGGGGAGGAGACAGGTTAAAGAAGGATTTTTAAGCCTTGAGACATGGATTGTGTATGTGTGTCATTCAGAGGGTGAATGGGCAAGACAAAATATTTAAGTGCCTTTGAACAGGGTATGGTGGTATGTGCCAGGCGCACTGGTTTGAGTGTGTCAAGAACTGCAACGCTGCTGGGTTTTTCATGCTCAACAGTTTCCCATGTGTATCAAGACAGGTCCACCACTCAAAGGACATCCAGCCAACTTGACACAACTGTGGGAAGCATTGGAGTCAACATAGGCCAGCAACCCCGCGGAATGCTTTCGACACCTTGTAGAGTCCATGCCCTGATGAATTGAGGCTGTTCTGAGGGCAAAAGGGGYTGCAACTCAATATTAGGAAGGTGTTCCTAATGTTTTGTACACTCAGTGTACATCAGTATGTCAGTGTAACCTGATAGCACAGAGAGAAGAGCTGAGGAAGGGTTTTAAACTTGACCCATTTAAGTGACAACAGTGTGTATGTGTCACTGGTTTGTCAACATAACAAACCTGTTCTACACACAATCACTTCCTCTCACAGGAGAAATGTATACTGTACATCAACACAGCTGTGTTGTTGCTTTCAACATAGCTACTTCTATATATTTACCGGAAGGTTCGGTTTTGTTCAACATCAAGCTGTGATTATTTGAAATCAGCTGTGTAGTTCTAGTGCAAAAACCTAAAAACATGCACCCCTTCGAGTCCCCAGGACCGAGTTCGGGAAAAGCTGACTTAAAGCGTCTGTAAATCATATTCACTCCACAATCACCTGCTATTGCAGGTAACAAACAAATCAAACTAGGAATCTGTACAACCATAAGATTTCCAATAGTTTACAGTTGACTAAACTGTACGTGCCACACTGAAGGATTAACCTGTCTCAGTCTCTGGTGTGGGCAAATGTTTTGGCTTGCGGGCCACATCGGGCCACATATTCAACAGAGGGCCGCACAGACTCTTTTTAATGTTTTTTTTTTTMTTGTCAAAATCAATTTGTGAGCCAGAAAAAGCACAGTTATTTGAAAATATATTAGGTACAGTCTACATACTTGTTTTTACATTAATTTGTTTACTCAAACCTCCCGCAGGCCATCTTTCCCACTACCCTTGTTTCCTGGTCCCAGTGCCTGGCATGTGTGCCAGTTGAAAGTCCTAACATAAATACAGGTGTCCCTGTCATAGGGGACTGAGGAACAAGAGCCAGCAGACTTACTCTGAGTCTTCCGGAACACCGAAGTGCTCATGAACTTGAGGAATCGGTTGGCATAGAAACCGGGCCTGTGCACTGAGACAGAGTCCTGAGGACAGAACAGAAGACAATACAAGCTTTTATCAGAGAGGGGCATTTTAGATCAATAAGAAAGTAACCTATGAATGGTGTGTATTCAGAAGGACGTATCAGATTTGCAGCATATCAACTTACGCCGTCGTAGACCAGGGCCTTCCACGAGTGCTCCAACTTCTTAATGAATCTGAGGTAAAAAACAAAACAGGAAGCCTTGTCACAAACGTAGCTCGTAATGCACCCCCCCCCCACCACATCCAGAACCTGAGAGCCTTCATTTTGGCACCAAACACAGAACAGGAACCACAGCAATATTAGGTTAATGTTATGTAATACGCTCCCCTTCTAGTTACATTTTACACTTGAATTGATGGGCTGAGGCAGGCAAACACTAAATAGTGGGTGAGGGAAGAGGATTAAGAAGAAAATATATATGGGTAACAATATGAAGCTATCCATTACATTGTGTTCATTATGTAACAACCAGCCAAGACACTAACCGACAGGTCCTGAGGTCAGCTTAGAGATGCTGAGATAAGGACAGGGAATAGTGTTAVAGACACTTCTGTCTCTCTGGTGCTAGAGGCTTTTTACACTGAGGAGCTTATGTCTCTATCTCTCTCGCTCTCTCCCCCTTTCCGTCTCTCTTCTCTTTCTTTCTCTTCTCTTTCCCTCTCCGTCTCTCTTCTCTTTCTTTCTCTTCTCTTTCCCTCTCCGTCTCTCTTCTCTTTCTTTCTCTTCTCGTCGTTCCCTCGCCGTCTCCTCTTCTCTTTCTTTCTCTTCTCTTCCCTCTCGCTCTCTCTCTTCTCTCTCTCTTTCTCTTCTCTTCTCTTTCCCTCTCCGTCTCTCTTCTCTTTCCTCTCCTCTCTCTTCTCTTTCCCTCTCCGTCTCTCTTCTCTTCCTCTTCTCTTTTCCTCTCCGTCTCTTCTCTTTCCTTCCTCTCTCTTCTCTTCCCTCCCGTTCCCTTACTTTCTTCTTCCTCCGTCTCTTCTTCTGGCTTTCCCTCTCCGTCTCTCTTCTCTTCTCTTCTCTTCCCTCTCCGTCTCTCTTCTCTTTCTTTCCCTCTCCTCTCTTTCTCTTTCCTCTCTCGTCTTCTCTCTCTCTCTTCTCTTTCCCTCGTTCCTCTCTCTTCTCTTTCCCTCTCCGTCTCTCTTCTCTTCTCTCCTCTCCGTCTCTCTCTCTTCTCTTTCCCTCTCCGTCTCTCTTCTCTTTCCCTCTCCGTTCTCTTCTCTTTCTTTCTCTTCTCTTTCCCTCTCCGTCTCTCTTCTCTTCTCTTTCCCTCTCTCGTCTCTTCTTCTCTTCTCTTTCCCTCTCCGTCTCTCTTCTCTTCTCTTTTCTCTCTGTCTCTCTTCTCTTTCCCTCTCCGTCTCTCTTCCTTCTCTCTCTTCCTCTCTCTTCTCTTTCCCTCTCCGTCTCTCTTCTCTTTCCCTCTCCGTTTCTCTTTCTCTCCGTCCTCTTTTCTCTCCGTCTCTCTTCACTCTCCGCCTCTCTCTTCTCTTTTCTCTCTTTCCCTCTCCGTCTCTCTCTTTTCTCTTTCTCTCCGTCCTCTTCATCTCTCCGTGG
>NC_036855.1:27147042-27173408 GCF_002910315.2 Salvelinus sp. IW2-2015 | reverse complement strand
TCCCTCTGCGTCTCCCTTTCCCTCTGCGTCTCCCTTTCCCTCTGCGTCTCCCTTTCCCTCTGCGTCTCCCTTTCCCTCCCCCTCCCCAGCATAGGGACAGAAAACTCCAGGTTACAGAATATAATGCTGAACATGTAATAGTATGTCATTATTCCATGTAATAAATGTTATATTATAGCATGTTATGAAGTCATGTTATACCGGTAGGATTGCAGGATGTCGATGATGCCCAGGAAAATAAGCAGCTTCTCTTCTTTGTGTGATTTCGCAGGAATTCCACCCATCCTGAAATACAGCACAGTAAATACAAGTCCAGTCACAGAATGTAGTCAGTCAGGATTATCTGCCAAGTCATCCTTAAAAGCATCTCAGTGAGGGTTGGGTTTTGATCATTGCGAGTGTTTGTGAGAGTTTTATCCATGCATCTTTCAGTGTATGTCTAAATGTCATCAAACTATGACTGTGTATATGATTGTGTATGTGTGTTTGTATGAGTAGTATGCCTGTGGTGAGCTGACTCACGTGTCGTCTGTGGTGTGGGCCTCGGCAGCCTTGCCGTCCCCCTGGATAGACTCCATGGCTGTGGAGTAGAGGACCCTCTGGGCCACGGGCCGCTTGCCGTCCCCCCCTGCCTGGCCCGGCTCGCCCGCCTCCTTTGGGCTCTGGTCCAGGACATGCACGGCCAGGAGCAGACTGTAGTCCATGATCTTAAAGCTCTCCAACACCTGCAGCACACAACATGAAACCACACCTTAATCACCATGATCTGAAAACGACAGCAACCTGTTAGCTAGCAAAGAGTGGAAATGCAGTCGGCGCTGTCTTGGCCTTGCTGTTAGTCCTCGACTGACTAGTATCAGCCACAGGTGTGTACGTTTTAAACAACAACAAAAKGTTTTTTCTATCATCTGGTTTATTGAAATGTGACCCATATTTCTGTGTGACCAAAAATAAATAGGCACTAGTGATATTCTATTCTATTTTACTATGTTGACCAGAAGCTTTAGTTACACAGACTTGAAAAGTACAAAGTGTGTCATGCAACCACCAAGCTAAGTGTGCACCAAAAATAATTGAAGAAATCTTTGTGTAACTGATTCTTGAGCTATATAAAGAAAGGTGTTGCTCCACGGTTGAGTGATGTTTTACATATTGACCCGTGTGAGGGGCCTTCTGCCCTCTTGTCTCTGTTCCCAGGGTTTCTCAGGCCCCAGGTTTCCTCTCACTGCTCAAACAGAACGCTCTCACGACACCAGAGGGGCTCAAAAAACACAATCTGAATATGGGGTCAAGGGTGCTATCAGGCCTTTTAGTCTGGCTTGGCTGGCACTCCTTTTGCATGCCAAGTGTGTGTGTGTGTACATACATACGTGTGTAGACGCGCTTGCATGGAAAGTCATAATTTTTATGGTGCTATCAGCCATAATAAGATTAGCCATTTTTGGATGCAAATTTGATCAAATTTGATAATCTGATCATTGGACCACAGGAACCATGTCATTCTAAGCATTACCGTGCAAATCCCCCAAACTAATAACACTGTCTGTGTGTGTGTCTGTCTAAGAGAGACAATAACGAAAAAAAGAAAAAGCAGGAACAGGGAATGAAACAGCAGGTTTCGTTCAATCTGTCATAACGGGGAACACCCAGACAAATGTGGCTTGGCTGCAGACCTAAAAATTACAAGAATGTTCATCATGATCGTCATGGTAACCCCTAAAGCCAGCAACGCAGATGGATTTCGTCAACAGTATTCCCAGCATCAGGTACATCCCAAGTGGCACCCTAACCTCCTAAGTAGTGCACTATAAAGAGAATAGGGTGCCATAAGGGACTCAGCTATCATTATCCCATATATGGAACTGGCCAATAGAAAACAGGCTGAGGAAAAGGACCACAACAGAACCAGATAATCAGCCTTTTGTGATCTAATCAAAGTAATGTGACACAGAATGAGGATCTTTGTTGTTAACATCAACACACACTTACTAGGAGTGGACAGTAGGTTATAGGTCAGAAAAGATGGCCTTTTGACATATTATCATACCACTGATGTATCTGTAACTAGAATCCATTGATGTGGCACAAGGAAACATGTGACATGACTTAGTACAGCCAAAATAATATTATAGAACAGCTACAGTGGGGAGAACAAGTATTTGATACACTGCCGATTTTGCAGGTTTTCCTACTTACAAAGCATGTAGAGGTCTGTAAGTTTTATCATAGGTACACTTCAACTGTGAGAGACGGAATCTAAAACAGAAATCACATTGTATGATTTTTAAGTAATTAATTTGCATTTACTTATGTCATGTTCTCCCCACTGTATGTCCTGGTTATTCCCAATGGTAAATGTCTTTATTTTTGTTTTATAAAGTACATTGTTGCTGGTTGTTTAATCATGGTTAATTATTTATTTAGTGTCCTTATATGACTAATGCAAATCACGAACTCAAGCCCATATGCACAGCCACGCGCACGCGCCCACACACACACACACAGCCACACGCACGCGCCCACACACACACACACAGCCACACGCTCGCAGACACAAACACACACTCAGAAAACACTTGTGCTCTTGTTCGAGCTTTGCCTTTTCCATGTATTTGATTTGCATCTGTTCCTCCTGACTCCCCCGTTCCTATTCAAAGGACACCATTTTGAATAGACCCACACACTAACCTGCCCACAGTAGGCCCATGTGACTCCCAGCTGGCCTGACCACCTCTCCTTGCCAGGCAAACCATCGCTACACAAACCATACTGCTGCCTGCCTTCATCAGGTTGGCCTCTATACTACTGCAACGGGCACTTCAAATGTGTGCATCCTTTTTCAATTGATGCTGAGCAGTGAATTACCAAGGTACAAAGTCGGTGTTCCTCCTCACCTGCAATAAAAAGCACACCCAGAAAACCTAAATTGTTTCCCTGAAAGTTCCCAGAACATTCATAAGAACGTACCCAGAACGTTGCGCTCACATTTTGTTGCGGCAGTATGACTTAAAAACATTAAATAGTACATTGTGTTATTGTATTACCTGGAAACCTAATGAAAACGTTCAGGGAATGTTCTGTGGTGGTTGTTACAGATGTTGTGRAKAACATTTGAGTTAATGTTAGGAGAACGTTCCAAGGATATTTCATTACAATTCTGGAAAATCTTTTTTTATTTTTTATTCCATCAAAAATATTTGTTCAATGTTTTTGGGATGCTATCATCCTAATGTTAGATAAAACCCTAACTAAAACTTAATGGGAATCTTAGCTAATGTTCTGGGAATGATCCCGGTTTGCTGGTTAGACAATGTGAGCCAACAATAACTAACAATCACTTCAACATAATATCAACACACTATAGATGTTCAACTTGTATATGACTTCAAACTGCTGTCRGTCTTCAGAGTTTCTGGAAAAGTGGATGGAAAAGTATTAGGGAGACTATTTTAACAKGTGTTCACTAAGTCACCCTTTTACAAGATTCCCTTTTCCTTGAACAAATTATCTTCGATGTAATTCAGCACATCCAAGCCCTGTCTCTCCTCTAGATCAGTCTCTTGAGAGGGTCTGTCTTTGAAACCCCACAGTACAGCATGGCCCACTTACAATGACACTAATACACTGGCACCCTTTGAAGAGGGGAATGACAGAGAGACTCTTTACATTGCAGTTAAAACATGGTGCCAGCCATGCCTTTCATACAGCCATGCCTTTCACTCTCAGGTTTTACATTGACATTTCATGGATTCCATGTTAACATTTCTAATTCAACGATTTTCCATGTTTTTTTGGGGGGGGGGGGGTTAGGCGTGATCCAGATCCAACTCTTGCCAAAGTAGTGCACTATACGGGGAATAGGGTGTCATTTGACATCGGCCCTGGCTTGATTGGCTTTGTGAGAGGGCATTGTTGTCCCTGTCATGTTCCAATGGAATTACAGAATCACATGACCCAGGAAGAGAGGAGTGGGACCAATAAAAGGTTGTTTTTGTCTGACAACATGACCGGCCTCGAGTTCCATAACAATTATGCAACACTATTTTCCCACCCCTTCTATTTGTGTGTGGTGTGTGGTGTGCGGGCGAGCGCGTGTGTACGTTTGTGTGTGCATGCGAGTATGTGTTTGTTTGCGTCTCGAGTTAATAGGGGGATTCCCAGACAAAAAGATGTTTATACATCAAGCTAAATGGCAGTCAACATCCCTCTGCCCTAGTCAAAGACCTCAACACTCATGATTGGCAACCACTTACAAAAGATTGTCCCCGTTGCTAAACTGTCATTACAATTTACATTGTCATCATCTCAACAACATCTCAGAGCCCAGCCATGCTATGACAATGACATGCTCTCTGTTCCAAGTCAAACACGAGCATGCTTTCCTTCAGTCTCTCTCTCCCTCTAGTCATAGACATGGACATAGTTTATTCATGTTCTCAGCTCATTCGCCATATGGAGGGCATRGAGGGAGCTGTTGTGAGATGAAGAAAGGAGGGAAAGAGAGAGTACCCTACATTTTCCTCAGTGACCCACATACAGCACAGCAGCAGAGACGTCATGGTCTCCCAATCTCATCTCGCCCCTAACCTCCCCTTCATACCCTGGCTGAATCTCCGTACAACTCCACCTCTTCCCCCTTCTATCCCTTCCTTTCCCCCCTCTCCTGTTTTTCGGTGCTCCAGCAGGCCCTGGGGCGAGGGGTTTACTGCTTACTCATGGAAACGGACAGAGATATTGCTTTGAGGGCACTTTMCTTCCAGCTCAGGAAGGGAAGACAGGAAGCCGTGACAATAACAAACTAGCTACAGAGTCCAGAGTCACTTACAGTACAACCACTGCATTCAACATGAAACACTGTTCCCTTTAGCGTTGTGCCTTCCTAGAAGAAGAAGATAACTACTTTGAAACACAGAGGATGTGAGAGAAGAAGGAGAGCGGGAGGGACGGAAAAAGAAAGATCCCTCTAAAGACTTCAAACAAGAGGCCATCTTCGAGAGTCTGTGACGGACTCTTACCTACTTGACCTGTATCCAATAGAAAGTCAACACTGAGGAGTTTGTGAGTTTAGTGGACAAACATAAGGAGAGGAATCAGTCAGCTATAGCAGCCATTGCCAAAGCCATCAAGGCATGACCAGGCCCAGCCAATCAGAATGAGTTTTTCCCACAAAAGGGCTTTATTACAGACATAAATACTCCTCAGTTTCATCAGCTGTCCGGGTGGCTGGTCTCAGACYATCCCGCAGGTGAAGAAGCCAGATGTGGAGGTCCTGGGCTGGCGTAGTTACACGTGGTCTGCGATTGTGAGGCCGGTTGGATGTACTGCCAAATTCTCTAAAACAACGTTGGAGACAGCTTATGGTAGAGAAATGAACATTAAATTCTCTGGCAACAGCTCTGGTGGACAATCCATTCCTGCAGTTAGCATGCCAATTGCATGCTCCCTCAAAACCTGAGACATCTGTGGCATTGTGTTGTGTGACAAAACCGCACATTTTAGAGTGGCCTTTTATTGTCCCAGCACAAGGTGCACCTGTGTAATGATCACGCTGTTTAATCAGCTTCTTGATATGCCACACCTGCCAGGAGGATGAATTATCTTGGCAAAGGAGAATTGCTCATGAACAGGGATATAAAACAAATCTGTGCACAAAATTTGAGAGAAATACACATTTTTGCGAATGGAAAATTTCTGGAATCTTTTATTTGACCAACACTTTACATGTTGCGTTTATATTTTTGTTCAATATATATACCCCTAACAGCATGCTACTCATGCAGACTAACTCCATTCATTACGTCACCACTTGTCATTTGCTGTTGAATAACAGCTCAGTTTAGCTATTCTCAGTGTCCAATAAAATAAGAGTAGATAAACCTGGTTAACGGAAGGCATGTTTTAGGGGAGTAAAACAAATGCCCTTGACAATCACATCGTAGGCTATAATGTTACGAAGGTTTCAAAGGCTGGATGCCTGTAATAGGAAGCGTCTTCCTTCCTGTTCCTGGTCTCTGTAGCTCTGTGTCTCTACTTCCTGATGTCTACATCCTGGTTGCATCTTGGGGCAGGAGGCAGACAGGGGAACACTATAATGATCTCGCTTGTCATGGACAACACACACTGTTAAAACATATGCCTAACAGCCTCTAGGATCAGCTAACCCTCAACAATTACCAACTTGAACAATTTGTTAAAAATGCCAAACTGGCCTAAGATCAGTGTCTAGGGGTAACTTCATGCTCCTCCCACATGAGATACAGTTGAAGTCGGAAGTTTACATACACTTAGGTTGGAGTCATTAAAACTAGTTTTTCAACCACTCAAACATATTTCTTGTTAACAAACTATAGTTTTGGCAAGTCGGTTAGGACATCTACTTTGTGCATGACACAAGTAATTTTTCCAACAATTTTTTACAGAGATTATTTCACTTATAATTCACTGTATCACAATTCCAGTGGGTCAGAAGTTTACATGCACTAAATTGATTGCCTTTAAACAGCTTGAAAAATCCAGAAAATTATGTCATGGCTTTAGAAGCTTCTGATGGGCTAATTCACATKATTTGAGTCAATTGGAGGTGTACCTGTGGATGTAGTCGTGGCCAAAAGTTGAGAATGACACAAATATTAATTTTCAAAGTCTGCTGCCTCAGTTTGTATGATGGCAATTTGCATATACTCCAGAATGTTATGAAGAGTGATCAGATGAATTGCAATTCATTGCAAAGTCCCTCTTTGCCATGCAAATTAACTGAATCCCCCAAAAACATTRCCACTGCATTTCAGCCCTGCCACAAAAGGACCAGCTGACATCATGTCAGTGATTCTCTCGTTAGCACAGGTGTGAGTGTTGACGAGGACAAGGCTTGAGATCATGCTGATTGAGTTTGAATAACAGACTGGAAGCTTCAAAAGGAGGGTGGTGCTTGGAATCATTGTTCTTCCTCTGTCTACCATGGTTACCTGCAAGGAAACATGTGCCATCATCATTGCTTTGCACAAAAAGGGCTTCACAGGCAAGGATATTGCTGCCATTAAGATTGCACCTAAATCAACCATTTATTGTATCATCAAAAACTTCAAGGAGAGCGCTTCAGGGCGCCCAAGAAAGTCCAGCAAGCGCCAGGACCGTCTCCTAAAGTTGATTCAGCTGCGGGATCGGGGCACCACCAGTACAGAGCTTGCTCAGGAATGGCAGCAGGCAGGTGTGAGTGCATCTGCACGCACAGTGAGGTGAAGACTTTCGGAGGATGGCCTGGTGTCAAGAAGGGCAGCAAAGAAGCCACTTCTCTCCAGGAAAAACATCAGGGACAGACTGATATTCTGTAAAAAGGTACAGGGATTGGACTGCTGAAGACTGGGGTAAAGTCATTTTCTCGGATGAATCGCCTTTCTGATTTTTTGGGGCACCCGGAAAAAAGCTTGTCCGGAGAAGACAAGGTGAGCTACCATCAGTCCTGTGTCATGCCAACAGTAAAGCATCCTGAGACCATTCATCTGTGTGGTTGCTTCTCAGCCAAGGGAGTGGGCTCACTCACAATTTTGACTAAGAACACAGCCATGAATAAAGAATGGTACCAACACATCCTCCAAGAGCAACTTCTCCCAACCATCCAGGAACAGTTTGGTGACGAACAATGCCTTTTCCAGCATGATGGAGCACCTTGCCGTAAGGCAAAAGTGATAACTAAAAAAACATCGATATTTTGGGTCCATGGCCAGTAAACTCCCCAGACCTTAATCCCATTGAGAACTTGTGGTCAATCCTCAAGAGGCGGGTGGACAAACAAAAKCCCACACATTCTGACAAACTTCAAGCATTGATTATGCAAGAARGGGCTGCCATCAGTCAGGATGTGGCCCAGAAGTTAATTGACAGCATTCCAAGGAGGATTGCAGAGGTCTTGAAAAAGGGTTAACACTGCAAATATTGACTCTTTGCATCAACTTCATGTAATTGTCAATAAAAGCCTTTGACACTTATGAAATGCTTGTAATTATACTTCAGTATTCCATAGTAACATCTGACAAAAATATCTAAAGACACTGAAGCAGCAAACTTTGTGAAAATWTATATTTGTGTCATTCTCAAAACTTTTGGCCACGACTGTATTTCAAGGCCTATCTTCAAACTCAGTGCCTCTTTGCTTGACATCATAGGAAAATCAAAAGAAATCAGCCAAGACCTTAGAAAAAAATGTGTAGACCTCCACAAGTCTGGTTTACCCTTGGGAACAATTTCCAAACGCTTGAAGGTACCACGTTCATCTGTACAAACAATAGTACACAAGTATAAACTCCATGGGACCACGCAGCCGTCATACCGCTCAGGAAGGAGACACGTTCTGTCTCCTAGAGATGAACGTACTTTGGTGCGAAATATGGAAATCAATCCCAGAACAACAGCAAAGGACCTCGTGAAGATGCTTGAGGAAACAGGTACAAAAGTATCTATATCCACAGTGGAACGAGTCCTATATCGACATAACCTGAAAGGCTGCTGGGCAAGAAAGAAGCCACTGCTCCGAAACTGCCATAAAAAAAAGCCAGACTACGGTTTGCACATGGGGACAAAGATCGTACTTTTTGCAGAAATATCCTGTGGTCTGATGAAACAAAAATAGAACTGCTTGGCCATGCAAGCCAAAGAACACCATCCCAACCATGAAGCACGGGAGTGGCAGCATCATGTTGTGGGGGTGCTTTGCTGCAGGAGGGATTGGTGCACTTCACAAAATAGATGGCATCATGAGGAAGGACAATTATGTGGATATATTGAAGCAACATCTCAAGATATCAGACAGGAAGTTAAAGCTTGGTTGCAAATGGGTCTTCCAAATGGACAATGACCCCAAGCATACTTCCAAAGTTGTGGCAAAATGGCTTAAGGACAACAAAGTCAAGGTATTGGAGTGGCCATCACAAAGCRCTGACCTCAATCCTATAGACAATTTGTGGGCAGAACTGAGAAAGTGTGTGCGAGCAAGGAGGCCTACAAACCTGACTCAGTTACACCAGCTCTATCAGGAGGAATGGGCCAAAATTCACCCAACTTATTGTGGGAAYCTTGTGGAAGGCTACCCGAAACATTTGACCCAAGTTAAACAATTTAAAGGCAATGCTACCAAATACTAATTGAGTGTATGTAAACTTCTGACCCACTGGGAATGTGATGAAAGAAATAAAAGCTCAAATAAATCACTCTCTCTACTATTATTCTGACATTTCACATTATTAAAATAAAGTGGTGATCCTAACTGACCTAAAACAGGGAATTTCTTGTTGGATTAAATGTCAAGAATTGTGAAAAACTGAGTTTAAATGTATTTGGCTAAGGTGTATTTAAACTTCCGACTTCAACTGTATGTCCCGTCATCCCCTCAGAGCTAGCCCAAATAAAAATCKAATTTTATTTGTCACACGAGCCAAATACAATAGGTGTTTACCATGAAATGCTGACTTAGGAGCCCTTTTCCAACAACGCAGAGTTAAAAAGTACGAAAATTATCACCATTAAAAAAGGAAATACTAACACAATAAAATAGCAATAACAATACTGAGTCAATGTGCTTGGGGTACGAGGTAGTTGAGGTGATTTGATACTGTATAATAGATAAGGCCATTCACCATTGTCAATCATTTTATAAAAAACATCTATATATAGTCCCTCACTCAACTTTTTTTCATTCAACTTTTTCACTCCGGACGTTTTATCTGGACATGGTTCGTCAGGACTTCCAACAGCCGAAGCTAAGTAGTAACAATAACATGATGCCTTCTAATTGCAGTCGCTGTACTCAAAAATATACAGGAGAACGATCGCCTTACGGTGAGGATAGTTGTGCTGCAAGCCCAGCTTCAGACGCAATTGTTAGGCAAGGGTAATTTCAGTGTAGGAAAGGATGAAACAGCATCTGTGCCACCGGTATGTACAGATAGTAACGTCAGTATAAATCCCCTCGCACGGTCCCCGCAGCAGGACAACTTTCTCATGGCTTCTGGAGGGAAATGCTGTAGGAATGCTAAACTGGTGTTGCTCATTCAGCCGAGAGAAACTTTCAACCGGTTCTCCCCATTATTAAGCAGCGAGTCGGAGTCAGAGGCCGAGCCTTCTCTGGTCTCTACTCCTCCCGTTACGGGGTCTGAGAAGCCGACAGCTCCCACCATTAGCTCTGACAAATTGAAAACCCTAGTCATTGGCAACTCCATTACCCGCAGTATTAGACTTAAAACGAATCATCCAGAAATCATACACTGTTTACCAGGGGGCAGGGCTACCGACGTTAAGGCTAATCTGAAGATGGTGCTGGCTAAGGCTAAAACTGGCGGGTGTAAAGAGTATAGAGATATTGTTATCCACGTCGGCACCAACGATGTTAGGATGAAACAGTCAGAGGTCACCAAGCGCAACATAGCTTCAGCGTGTAAATCAGCTAGAAAGACGTGTCGGCATCGAGTAATTGTCTCTGGCCCCCTCCCAGTTAGGGGGAGTGATGAGCTCTACAGCAGAATCTCACAACTCAATCGCTGGTTGAAAACTGTTTTCTGCCCCTCCCAAAATATAGAATTTGTAGATAACTGGCCCTCTTTCTGGGACTCACCCACAAACAGGACCAAGCCTGGCCTGTTGAGGAAGTGACGGACTCCATCCTAGCTGGATGGGTGCTCTCATTTATCTACGAACATAGGACAGGCTCTAACTCCCCTAGCTCCACAATGAAAGGAGGTGCAGCCAGGAGCAGGCTAGCAGCCTGCCAGCTTTTGGGTCTGCCACTAGCACAGTTCAGTGTAGTCAGCTCAGCTATCCCCATTGAGACCGTGTCTGTGCCTCATCCTAGGTTGGGCAAACTAAACATGCGGTGTTCGCCTTAGCAATCTCACTAGAATAAAGAGCTCCTCCATTCCTGCCATTATTGAAAGAATCGTGATACTCACATCTCAAAATAGGCTACTTAATGTTAGATCCCTCAGTTCCAAGCAGTTATAGTCAATGAACTAATCACTGATCATAATCTTGTGTGATGGCCTGACTGAAACATGGCTTAAACCTGATGAATTTACTGTGTTAAATCAGGCCTCACCTCTGGTTACACTAGCGACCATATCCCGTGCTCCCGCAAAGGCGGAGGTGTTGCTAACATTTACGATAGCCAATTTCAATTTAACAAAACCCCCAGTCGTTTTCGTCTTTGAGCTTCTAGTCATGAATCTATGCAGCCTACCCAATCACTTTTTATAGCTACTGTTACAGGCCTCCTGGCCATATACAGCGTTCCTCACTGAGTTCCCTGAATTCCTATCGGATCTTGTAGTCATTAGCAGAAAATATTCACATTTTGGTGACTAATATTCACATGGAAAGTTCAAGACCCACTCCAAAAGGCTTTCGGAGCCATCATCGACTCAGTGGATTTTGTCCAACATATCTTGTTACCTACTCATGCCACAGTCATACTCTGGACCTAGTTAGTCCATGGAATAAATGTTTGGATCTTAATGTTTTTCCTCATAACCCTGGACTATCGACCACCATTTTATTACGTTTGCAATCGCAACAAATAATCTGCTCAGACCCCAAAAGGAGCATCAAAAGTCGTGCTATAAATTCTCAGACAACCAAAAATTCCTTGATGCCCTTCCAGACCCCTCTGCCTACCCAAGGACGTCAGAGCAAAAAATCAGTTAACCACCTAACTGGGGAACTCAATTTAACCTTGCGCAATACCTAGATGCATTTGCACCCTAAAAACAAAAAATATTTGTCATAAAAAACTAGCTCCCTGGTATACAGAAAATCCCCGAGCTCTGAAGCAAGCTTCCAGATAATTGGAACGGAAATGGCGCCACACCAAACTGGAAGTCTTCCGACTAGCTTGAAAGACAGTACCGTGCAGTATCGAAGAGCCCTCACTGCTGCTCGATCATCTATTTATCCAACTTAATTGAGGAAAATAAGAACAATCCAAAATTTATTTTTGATACTGTCGCAAAGTAACTACTAAAAGCAGCATTCCCAAGAGAGGACGGCTTTCACTTCAGCAGTAATAAATTCATGAACTTCTTGGAGGAAAAGATCATGATCACTAGAAAGCAAATTACGGACTCCCCTTTAAATCTGCGTATTCCTCCAAAGCTCAGCTGTCCTGAGTCTGCACAACTCTGCCAGGACCTAGGATCAAGGAGACACTCAAGTGTTTTAGTATATATCTCTTGACACAACGATGAAATAATCATGGCCTCTAAACCTCAGCTGCATACTGGACCCTATTCCAACTAAAACTACTGAAAGACTTCTTCTTGTGCTTGCCCTCCATGTTGAAAACAAATAAACGGCTCTCTATCCACCGGATGTGTACCAAACTCACTAAAAGTGGCAGTAATGAAAGCCTCTCTTTGAAAGCCAAACCGTGACCCAGAAAATATAAAAAACTATCGGCCTATATCGAATCTTCTATCCTCTCTAAAATTTTAGAAATGCTTCAGTCTGGTTTTAGACCCACATAGCACTGAGACTGCACTTGTGAAGGTAGTAAATGACCTTTTAATGGCGTCAGACCGAGGCTCTGCATCTGCCCTCGTGCTCCTAGCCCTTAGTCTGCTTTTGATACCATCGATCACCACATTCTTTTGGAGAGATTGGAAACCCAAATTGGCTACACGGACAAGTTCTGGCCTGGTTATAGTCTTATCTGTCGGAAAGATGTAAATTTGTCTCTGTGAATGGTTTGTCCTCTGACAAATCAACTGTAAATTTCGGTGTTCCTCAAGGTTCCGTTTTAGGACCACTATTGTTTCACTATATATTTTACCTCTTGGGGATTTCATTCGAAAACAATGTTTCTTCACTGCTATGCGGATGAACACCAGCTGTACATTTCAATGAAACATGGTGAAGCCCAAATTGCCCTCGCTGGAAGCCTGTGTTTCAGACATAAGGAATTGGATGCTGCAAACTTTCACTTTTAAACTCGGACAAAACAGAGATGCTTGTTCTAGGTCCCAAGAAACAAAAGAGATCTTCTATTGAATCTGACAATTAATCTTGATGGTTGTACCGTTGTCTCAAATAAAACTGAAGGACCTCGGCGTTACTCTGGAGCCTGATCTCTCTTTGACGAACATATCAAGACTGTTTCAAGGACAGCTTTTTTCCATTTACGTACCATTGCAAATCAGAAACTTTGTCCAAAAATTATGCAGAAGAATGTATCCATGCTTTTGTTACTTCTAGGTTAGACTACTGCAACGCTGCGTTCCGGCTACCCGGATAAAGCAGTAAATAAACTTCAGTTAGTGCTAAATACGGCTGCTAGAATCCTGACTAGAACCAAAAATTTGATCATATTACTCCAGTGCTTGCCTCTCTACACTGGCTTCCTGTTAAGGCATGGCTGATTTCAAGGTTTTACTGCTAACCTACAAGCTTACATGGGCTTGCTCTACTGGGATTCTCTGCCTCTAACCCTATTACAGGCTGAACTGGCTTACTGGTGCTCTTCCATGCCTTCCCTAAGAGGGGTGCATCAGTTGAGTGGGTTGAGTCGCTGACGTGGTCTTCCTGTCTGGGTTGGCGCCCCCCTGGGTTGTGCCGTGGCGGAGATCTTTGTGGGTATACTCGGCCTTGTCTCAGGATGGTAAGTTGGGGTTGAAGATATCCCTCTAGTGGTGTGGGGGCTGTGCTTGGCAAAGTGGTGGGGTTATATCCTGCCTGTTTGGCCCTGTCCGGAGGTATCATCGGATGGGCCACAGTGTCTCCTGACCCCTCTGTCTCAGCCCAGTATTTATGCTGCAGTAGTTTATGTGTCGGGGGGCTAGGTCAGTCTGTTATATCTGGAGTATTTCTCCTGTCTATTCCGGTGTCCTGTGTGAATTTAAGTATGCTCTCTCTAATTCTCTCTCTTTCTTTCTTTCTCTCTCTCAGAGGACCTGACCCCTAGAGCCATGCCTCAGGCTACCTGGCATGATGACTCCTTGCTGTCCCCAGTCCACCTGGCCGTGCTGCTGCTCCAGTTTCAACTGTTCTGCCTGCGGCTATGGAACCCGAGCTGTTCACCGGACGTGCTACCTGTCCCAGACATGCTGTTTTCAACTCTCTAGGGACAGCAGGAGCGGTAGAGATACTCTCAATGATCGGAGCTATTGAAAAGCCAACTGACATTTACTCCTGAGGTGCTGACTTGTTGCACCCTCGACAACTACTGTGATTATTATTATTTGACCATGCTGGTCATTTATGAACATTTCAACATCTTGGCCATGTTCTGTTATAATCTCTACCCGGCACAGCCAGAGGACTGGCCACCCCTCATAGCCTGGTTCCTCTCTAGGTTTCTTCCTTGGTTTTGGCCTTTCTAGGGAGTTTTCCCTAGCCACCGTGCTTCTACACCTGCATTGGAGTTTTAGGCTGGGTTTCTGTACAACACTTTGATATATCAGCTGATGTAAGAAGGGCTATAWAAATACATTTGATGTTTTGATGATACATTAGATGTTTMTTTAATGTGTTTTTTCCTGTTTCCACCAACAGGTAGTGTAGGTGTGAACAGAGCAGAATAACAACAGAGATAGATATAGTAGTGCCATAGACCAGTGGTTCTGGCCCTGGGGACCCAAAGGGATGCATATTTGAGTTTTTAGCCTTAGTGCTACACGGCTGATTCAAATCAAAGTTTGATGACTTGCTCATTTGAGTCAGCTGTGTAGTGCTAAGGAAAAACTACAATATGCACCCCTTTGATTCTCTAAGTTGACTTGTTATGGTCTTGTTTGTTCTTTGTACATTTTAGGAGTGGTAAAGTAGCTCCTGGCTCCTATTGTTCTGTTYAACAATAACTCTGATCCCACCACTTCACTAGATTAGACAGGACAATCTGGCTATTGCTCTGAAATAGACAGGAATGCAGCCTCCTATCTTTAGAGTTGTGCTCTCTCTTACTTTCWCTCTCTCACGCTGCTGGGAACATTTCTTAATCACACTCAATGTTTGGAAAACTGTCATGGAACTGAAACAGAGCACCCAATGAACCCACAGTGGAAACACACAATCCCAGTGCCAAATACTGCAGAAAGACACAGTCTCCTTTCTCAAAAAACACCATCCAACCCTACAATCACAAGCACACTGTTCTTGGCTTAAATTCAATGTGGCAGAGTATGAAGTGGAAGAGTGGAAGTGTGTGTGTCTGTGTGTGTGGTGCATGTGTGTGCATACTTGCATTAGTGTACATGTGTGCCGTGTATGTAGTGTATACTATTTGAGTGTGTGCACTAAGGTGGCAGAGAACAGATGTAGGATCTTAATTTGAGCAAGTTTGCTACAGCAGAAAAATAGTTCTGCAGCAACAGGAAATGTGAATTATTATGTGAATTATAGCGGTTGATGCATTTCAGGTTAAGGCAAATCAAGTCTGAAATGTTAAATTGGAAATGACAAACTTTAGAAGCCTTTTTAAACCTTTAATACACTACAAGTTTGAAGTTCCTGCTGAATACACTAGAAGTTTGCATTTCCAGGAAAATTCTCAGCAACAAAAGAGTGATCAAATGAAGATCCCACATCTGTATCCTGTGTGAAGGGGAGAGGTTGCTGATTTCCCATAGACAGAATGAGTCCCAGTATTTCACTGGATTCCCATGCCAAATACAATCTGTGCCCTTCTCTAGTTCTGGCATCTGACCCAATGTCCAAAGGGTGACATAACAAGAAGTTTGGCCATTTAAGTCCAAAGTGTGTGTGGGGATGAAAAGAGCAGAACTTAGAAATGAGTGCACAGATAGGGCTATCACAAGGACCATCTCATCTGATAGCTCTTCTCCTTTCCATTTGTAGGATGACCGGAYAAGCCAGAATGACACTATAACCTGCATACAATACTGAAAGAATGTGCATTTCCTGTTTTGTTGTTAAAACTGCTTCCGCCATGTGTTTGCTAAGATGCTTTGTAATACTGGGATGAGCTAACAAGTTTGAATTGTAGCATTAGATTCAAACCAGCTGTGTAATCTACTTTTCTTGGTACTCATGCCAGTGTCGTAACATAGTTTCGCGAGGTTCCATCGCAAGGTCGGAGCTTGAGGCACCCAGACAGACAGAGATCGACACAGACAGACAGCTGTCCCAGTCCACACCTACCCGGCAGTCTCTCTGCAGGGTCTTCATCAAGGCATTGTAGGTGTCAGCGTCGAAGTAGAGCCCTTCATGCATGTCCTGGAAGTCCAGGTCCTTGTAGACGGGACAGGCCTTCTCCCTCTCCTTCCTGGAGGCACGTCTCTTGTAGGTGGAGCCCTTCAGGTCGTACTTGTAGTMCATCTTGACGGAGCGCGGCAGCACGTTGTTCATCACCACCAGCCGGATGTTGACGCCTCCAGACTGGATGCAGTACAGGCCGTAGAACTTAGGCAGCAGGGTGCGTGGGTTCTGGTTCAGGTTCTGCGTGTGGAGAGAGAGGTGGAATACAATTAGTTGATCAATAGGTTCTGTTTAATAGGCCTGGGTCCAGGTCTGCGTCCATTTAAATGTCAACCTATTCCCTACATAGGGTCTTGATCGAAAGAACTGCACTATGGGCCCTGGTCAAAAGTGGTGCACTATAAAGGAAGACTAGGTTGGGTGAGTTACTCACCATGTAGTAACCTGGGAGAAGTTTCTGGAGAAACTCAGCCTCTTTGTGCTGGACGGTTTTGATGATAAACTCGTCATCGCTGGTCAGGTAGAACAGAGAGCCGCTGGCCCCGGGGTTGGACAGCTCAATCAGAGGCTCATTACAGATGGAGTACTGAGGAGAAAAACAAAACTGGTTTAATATGCCTGTAAAAACAATAACAAAATTGGTTTAGTGTGCCTGTACAACCACAGGTCCCAGATCTGTTTGTGCTGCTCGACAACTCCTATGGTCATTGAACTCGCTGCCTAATCCTCAGGGAAATAATGTTCTCAACTGATTTATAAAGCACAACCTCTACCATGGACAAACTGCTAACCCCTCACCCGTTTACTGTGGTTAAAAAAGGACTACGTTGCATTCCAATAAGGGTGGTCTGGAAAACAAACATACAGTTTCATTCATTCACAGATGCGTGTGCGGCTTTTATGGTGCAGAATATCATTATCACGCACGCATGCAGACACGTGTGTACACACAAACCCCATCTCCTCCACACACACACACACACACACACACACACACACACACACACACGTCACAAACTGAGTGAAAGGTCTGTTTCGCTGGGATTGGCTGTAGACAGGTGGCCAATAGTTCATTGAGGGTGTGGCATCGGTATAGTACGTTCCGTGATTCTGTGCACTCAGCTTTTACAAACCACACATTCAGCTTTATTACTTCCACAGAGGTTATCTAAGACCGTACACTACGCCTCAGGGCAAGGGTGAATGTATTCTGTTTCCACCAGCATTCATGTGTGTTTATCAGTTGAACCTTCACAGACAAAGCACAAAAGAACATTTCCAGTTTAGCTTACATGAGATGGGCCTCTGGCAATAGAGCCCATGTAGACGACAATCATTCCAAAAACATCTGTTGTGTTATTCTCCAAATGAACATAAAAGCCCTGCTCTAACACAGAACCCCCTCTGTGTGGAAATCAAAGGACCAGGGGAAGTCAGTGAAGGTGGAGTAGTGTGGATGTTTAATGATAATGCAGTAAAACAGAGCTGTGTGTTCTAATAGAGAGAAACACACCGAGCGAGACAGAGAGAGAAGGCATGGGGTTCTCTACAGACTCACTGACTGATGGCAGTCTGCAGTCACGTTGAGCCCACAGCACGAACACATCCGCAATTTATCTGCATTTGCATTCAGGACCCTGAGTGGTAGTGTGTGTGTGTATGTGTTCGGTCTAAATGAATCTCTGTTGTTGTTTCTGTGTTTGAATAAATGCATAATCAACAAGGACACATTACGACAGTGTTTGCTTCGCCCTTCAGTCTTTCTCCCTCTCTCTCCATCTCTCTCTGGCTTTCACTCTTTCTTTGCTTGTCCTGTAGCCTTTTGTCTGATAGCAATGATGACTGATCACAAATGCAGGATGTGTCAGGGCATTCATAAGAGCTGTGGTGAGGAGGGTGCAACAGCCTTGGAGTAAAGAGTGCGAATCCGAAACAAAAGCTATGGCATAATAGACAAGAATGGTAGAAAATCATTTCAAATMAAAAGTAATGTGAGTGTAGAATAACATATAGATAATAGATCATGCAGATAATAGCTGGTCCTGCTCATACAGTATGATAGATATTCTATATGGTAGTGCTGCATATTMAAACTCCATGYTGTATTCTCCTCTGATCTACCTGTCCCAGTGATAATGACAGTGTAATAATAGAGAGGTGGTAATGACTATGACCTGAAGGGCCCATCTCACTGGCATGCCTTCTGAGTGGAACCGGTCAGCAAGGGGTTAACTGCTGATACACGCGCGCACACACACACACAACCACTCAGAGAGAGAGAGAGAGAGAATAAATAAGCCACATTTCTGTTTTCCTTTCTTTCTCTTTCTTTTATGAGAGACTGACATGGCTCACGTAGAGACTGAGTCGGTTTCGGTACGAACCTGAAGCCATGCCAGGTGGAACAGAACACAGGAGGTTTACTGGGTGATTAGCTCCAGATGATCCTGTAACAACACGCCAACGCACTGCACCCTAAATCTCAATCCGTTAAAAAGGCGTTAAAAAGGCTTCGTTTTCAGGGGCACCTCCACAGCGAGCTGCTATCGAAACTAGGTTGTTGAACCCTCAATTTGCCGAAGATGTTGAGCTGTGCCCCAGTGCTTCCACTCAGTAACAGGACAGGCTACAGCCTCAACATAAATAGGTGTGATCATCAGCCTACTGCTGAACGAAATCACGCTGTGTGTGTGTGTGTGTGTGTGTAGCAAAGAGAATGACCTCCAGCTGCACAGAGCTATGTGCTGCCTGCCTGCTGTGACTGAAACGGTATAGTCTCATATTAGAACCAAGAGCACACAAACAGCAATGAAAGTGTCTTATCCTCGCAGAGCAGAACTAGAGTACTGTTCGAGAAAAGAACACTAGACAAGTTACAGCAGATAAACAGTGTGGAGTCAGAAAATCTGTCTGATACGTACAGGCGCCAACGCCAGCGACAGCCTGACAGTATGAGTTAAGGGAACCAATGGGGATGAGGGAAGTGAAGGAGGATCCCGGAGGATCCTCTCTGAGAGCTCTGCGTCAGTCACTCTTGCCCTGTTTTTCACAGGGGAGAGAGAGAGAGAGAGAGGGGGGAGGAAGAGAGGTAGACAGAGAAAGAAAGAGAGAGAGAAAGAGAGATTGATCAAAAACTACTGCTGTTCTGTTACTGCAGGGMTTCCCAAACTTTTTCACTCAGGGCCCCTCTTCCAGCATTGGGGAACATCCCACGTCCCCCGCAGTGGGGGAGGTCAATGTAAATAGTCCGTTGGCCATTTAATTAATTGTTCAGCAGTCTTATGGCTTGGGGGTTAAAGCTGTTAAGGAGCCTTTTGGTCCTAGACTTGGCGCTCCGGTACCACTTGCCGTGCGGTAGCAGAGATAACAGTCTATGACTTGGGTGACTGGGCTTTCCTCTGACACCGCCTATTATACAGGTCCTGGATGGCAGAAAGCTTGGCCCCAGTGATGTACTGAGCCGTACACACTACTCTCTGTAAGGCGGTGAAGCAACTGGTCAAGATGCTCTCGATGGTGCAGCTGTAGAACTTTTTGAGGATCTGGGGACCCATGCCAAATCTTTTCAGTCTCCTAGGGGGGAAAAGGTGTTGTCGTGCCCTCTTCAAGACTGTCTTGGTGTGTTTGGACCATGATAGTMCWATGGTGATGTGGACACCAAGGAACTTGAAACTKRKGKCCCGCTCCACTACAGCCCCGTCGATGTTAATGAGGGCCTGTTCGGCCCGCCTTTTCCTGTAGTCCACGATCAGATCCTTTGTCTTGCTCACATTGAGGAAGAGGTTGTTGTCCTGGCACCACACTGCCAGGTCTCTGACCTCCTCCCTATAGGCTGTCTCATCGTTGTCGGTGATCAGGCCTAATACCACTGTTGTGTCGTCAGCAAAATGAATGATGMTGTTGGAGTTGTGTTTGGTCACGCAGTCGTGGGTGAACAGGGAGTACAGGAGGGGACTAAGTACACACCCCTGAGGGGCCCRAGTGTCTGGGATCACCGTGGCAGACGTGTTGTTGCCTACCCTTACCACCTGGGGCTGGCCCATCAGGAAGTCCAGAATCCAGTTGCAGATGGAGGTGTTTATTTGAGTACTTAGCTTAGTGGATGAGCTTCGTGGGCATTATGGTGTTGAACGCAGAGCTGTAGTCAATGAACAGCATTCTCATATAGGTGTTCCTTATGTCCAGGTGGGAAAGGGAAGTGTGGAGTGCGATTGAGATTGCGTTATCTGTGGATCTGTTGGGCGGTATGCGAATTGGAGTGGGTCTATGGTATCCGGGAGGATGGTGTTGATGTGAGCCAAGACCAGCATTTCACCGACGTGAGTGCTACGGGGCGGTAATCATTTAGGTAGGTTACCTTCACTTCCTTGGGCACAGGGACTATGGTGGTCTTCTTGAAACATGTAGGTATTACAGACTCAGTCAGGGAGAGGTTGAAAATGTCAGTGAAGACACTTGCCAGTTGGTACAGCTTTTTCCATTTACGTAACATTGCAAAAAATCAGAAACTTTGTCCAAAAATTAATGCAGAAGAATGTATCCTGCTTTTTGTTACTTCTAGGTTAGACTACTGCAATGCGCTACGTTCCGGCTCCCCGGATAAAGCACTAAATAAACTTCAGTTAGTGCTAAATACGGCTGCTAGAATCCTGACTAGAACCAAAATTTGATCATATTACTCCAGTGCTTGCCTCTCTACACTGGCTTCCTGTTAAGGCATGGGCTGATTTCAAGGTTTTACTGCTAACCTACAAAGCATTACATGGGCTTGCTCCTACTATCTTTCCGATTTGGTCGCTGCCGTACATACCTACACGTACGCTACGCTCACAAGATGCAGGCCTCCTTGTTGTCCATAGAATTTCTAAGCAAGCAGCTGGAGGCAGGGCTTTCTCCTATAGAGCTCCATTTTTATGGAATGGTCTGCCTACCCATGTGAGAGCCACAGACTCGTCTCGACCTTTAATCTTACTTAAGACTAACTCTCTTCAGTAGGTCATATGATTGAGTGTACTCTGGCCCAGGAGTGTGAAGGTGAACGGAAAGGTTCTGGAGCAACGAACCGCCTTGCTGTCTCTGCTGGCAGGTCCCCTCTCTCCACTGGGATTCTCTGCCTCTAACCCTATTACAGGGGCTGAGTCACTGGCTTACTGGTGCTCTTCCATGCCTTCCCTAAGAGGGGTGCATCAGTTGAGTGGGTTGAGTCGCTGCGTGGTCTTCCTGTCTGGGTTGGCGCCCCCTTGGGTTGTGCCGTGGCGGAGATCTTTGTGGGCTATACTCGGCCTTGTCTCAGGATGGTAGTTGGTGGTTGAAGATATCCCTCTAGTGGTGTGGGGGCTGTGCTTTGGCAAAGTGGGTGGGGTTATATCCTGCCTGTTTGGCCCTGTCCGGAGGTATCATCGGATGGGGCCACAGTGTCTCCTGACCCCTCCTGTCTCAGCCTCCAGTATTTATGCTGCAGTAGTTTATGTGTCGGGGGGCTAGGGTCAGTCTGTTATATCTGGAGTATTTCTCCTGTCTTATCCGGTGTCCTGTGTGAATTTAAGTATGCTCTCTCTAATTCTCTCTCTTTCTTTCTTTCTCTCTCTCAGAGGACCTGAGCCCTAGGACCTTGCCTCAGGACTACCTGGATGATGACTCCTTGCTGTCCCCAGTCCACCTGGCGTGCTGCTGCTCCAGTTTCAACTGTTCTGCCTGCGGCTATGGAACCCTGACCTGTTCACCGGACGTGCTACCTGTCCCAGACATGCTGTTTTCAACTCTCTAGGGCCAGCAGGAGCGGTAGAGATACTCTCAATGATCGGCTATGAAAAGCCAACTGACATTTACTCCTGAGGTGCTGACTTGTTGCACCCTCGACAACTACTGTGATTATTATTATTTGACCATGCTGGTATTTATGAACATTTAACATCTTGGCCATGTTCTGTTATAATTCTCACCCGGCCAGCCAGAGGACTGGCCACCCCTCATAGCCTGGTTCCTCTCTAGGTTTCTTCTTGGTTTTGGCCTTTCTAGGGAGTTTTCCTTAGCCACCGTGCTTCTACACCTGCATTGGAGTTTTAGGCTGGGTTTCTGTACAACACTTTGATATATCAGCTGATGTAAGAAGGGCTATAAAAATACATTTGATGTTTTGATGATCATTAGATGTTTTTTTAATGTGTTTTTTCCTGTTTCCACCAACAGGTAGTGTAGGTGTGAACAGAGCAGAATAACAACAGAGATAGATATAGTAGTGCCATAGACCAGTGGTTCTGGCCCTGGGGACCCAAAGGGATGCATATTTGAGTTTTTAGCCTTAGTGCTACACGGCTGATTCAAATCAAAGTTTGATGACTTGCTCATTTGAGTCAGCTGTGTAGTGCTAAGGAAAAACTACAATATGCACCCCTTTGATCTCTAAGTTGACTTGTTATGGTCTTGTTTGTTCTTTGTACATTTTAGGAGTGGTAAAGTAGCTCCTGGCTCCTATTGTTCTGTTAAACAATAATCTGATCCCACCACTTCACTAGATTAGACAGGACAATCTGGCTATTGCTCTGAAATAGACAGGAATGCAGCCTCCTATCTTTAGAGTTGTGCTCTTCTTACTTTCTCTCTCTCACGCTGCTGGGAACATTTCTTAATCACACTCATGTTTGGAAAACTGTCATGGAACTGAAACAGAGCACCCAATGAACCCACAGTGGAAACACACAATCCCAGTGCCAAATACTGCAGAAAGACACAGTCTCCTTTCTCAAAAAACACCACCAACCCTACAATCACAAGCACACTGTTCTTGGCTTAAATTCAATGTGGCAGAGTATGAAGTGGAAGAGTGGAAGTGTGTGTGTCTGTGTGTGTGGTGCATGTGGTGTGCATACTTGCATTAGTGTACATGTGTGCCGTGTATGTAGTGTATACTATTTGAGTGTGTGCACTAAGGTGGCAGAGAACAGATGTAGGATCTTAATTTGAGCAAGTTTGCTACAGCAGAAAAATAGTTCTGCAGCAACAGGAAATGTGAATTTTAATGTGAATTATAGCGGTTGATGCATTTCAGGTTAGGCAAATCAAGTCTGAAATGTTAAATTGGAAATGACAAACTTTAGAAGCCTTTTTAAACCTTTAATACACTACAAGTTTGAAGTTCCTGCTGAATACACTAGAAGTTTGCATTTCCAGGAAAATTCTCAGCAACAAAAGAGTGATCAAATGAAGATCCCACATCTGTATCCTGTGTGAAGGGGAGAGGTTGCTGATTTCCCTAGACAGAATGAGTCCCAGTATTTCACTGGATTCCCATGCAAATACAATCTGTGCCCTTCTCTAGTTCTGGCATCTGACCCAATGTCCAAAGGGTGACATAACAAGAAGTTTGGCCATTTAAGTCAAAGTGTGTGTGGGATGAAAAGAGCAGAACTTAGAAATGAGTGCACAGATAGGGCTATCCAAGGACCATCTCATCTGATGCTCTTCTCCTTTCCATTTGTAGGATGACCGGAAAAGCCAGAATGACACTATAACCTGCATACAATACTGAAAGAATGTGCATTTCCTGTTTTGTTGTTAAAACTGCTTCCGCCATGTGTTTGCTAAGATGCTTTGTAATACTGGGATGAGCTAACAAGTTTGAATTGTAGCATTAGATTCAAACCAGCTGTGTAATCTACTTTTCTTGGTACTCATGCCAGTGTCGTAACATAGTTTGCGAGGTTCCATCGCAAGGTCGGAGCTTGAGGCACCCAGACAGACAGAGATCGACACAGACAGACAGCTGTCCCAGTCCACACCTACCCGGCAGTCTCTCTGCAGGGTCTTCATCAAGGCATTGTAGGTGTCAGCGTCGAAGTAGAGCCCTTCATGCATGTCCTGGAAGTCCAGGTCCTTGTAGACGGGACGGCCTTCTCCCTCTCCTTCCTGGAGGCACGTCTCTTGTAGGTGGAGCCCTTCAGGTCGTACTTGTAGTGCATCTTGACGGAGCGCGGCAGCACGTTGTTCATCACCACCAGCCGGATGTTGACGCCTCCAGACTGGATGCAGTACAGGCCGTAGAACTTAGGCAGCAGGGTGCGTGGGTTCTGGTTCAGGTTCTGCGTGTGGAGAGAGGAGTGGAATACATGTTGATCAATAGGTTCTGTTTAATAGGCCTGGGTCAGGTCTGCGTCCATTTAATGTCAACCTATTCCCTACATAGGGTCTTGATCGAAAGAACTGCACTTGGGCCCTGGTCAAAAGTGGTGCACTATAAAGGAAGACTAGGTTGGGTGAGTTACTCACCATGTAGTAACCTGGGAGAAGTTTCTGGAGAAACTCAGCCTCTTTGTGCTGGACGGTTTTGATGATAAACTCGTCATCGCTGGTCAGGTAGAACAGAGAGCCGCTGGCCCGGGGTGGACAGCTCAATCAGAGGCTCATTACAGATGGAGTACTGAGGAGAAAAACAAAACTGGTTTAATATGCTGTAAAAACAATAACAAAATTGGTTTAGTGTGCCTGTACAACCACAGGTCCCAGATCTGTTTGTGCTGCTCGCAACTCCTATGGTCATTGAACTCGCTGCTTAATCTCAGGGAAATAATTTTCTCTACTGATTTATAAAGCACAACCTCTACCATGGACAAACTCTAACCCCTCACCCGTTTACTGTGGTTAAAAAGGACTACGTTGCATTCCAATAAGGGTGGTCTGGAAAACAAACATACGTTTCATTCATTCACAGATGCGTGTGCGGCTTTTATGGTGCAGAATATCATTATCACGCACGCATGCGACACGTGTGTACACACAACCCCATCTCCTCCACACACACACCACACACACACACCACACACACACGTCACAAACTGAGTGAAAGGTCTGTTTCGCTGGGATTGGCTGTAGACGGGTGGCCAATAGTTCATTGAGGGTGTGGCATCGGTATAGTACGTTCCGTGTTCTGTGCACTCAGCTTTTACAAACCACACATTCAGCTTTATTACTTCCACAGAGGTTATCTAAGACCGTACACTACGCCTCAGGGCAAGGGTGAATGTATTCTGTTTCCACCAGCATTCATGTGTGTTTATCAGTTGAACCTTCACAGACAAAGCACAAAAAGAACATTTCCATTTTAGCTTACATGAGATGGGCCTCTGGCAATAGAGCCCATGTAGACGACAATCATTCCAAAAACATCTGTTGTGTTATTCTCCAAATGAACATAAAAGCCCTGCTCTAACACAGAACCCCTCTGTGTGGAAATCAAGGACCAGGGGAAGTCAGTGAAGGTGGAGTAGTGTGGATGTTTAATGATAATGCAGTAAAACAGAGCTGTGTGTTCTAATAGAGAGAAACACACCGAGCGAGACAGAGAGAGAAGGCATGGGGTTCTCTACAGACTCCACTGACTGATGGCAGTCTGCAGTCACGTTGAGCCCACAGCACGAACACATCCGCAATTTTCTGCATTTGCATTAGGACCCTGAGTGGTAGTGTGTGTGTGTATGTGTTCGGTCTAAATGAATCTCTGTTGTTGTTTCTGTGTTTGAATAAATGCATAATCAACAAGGACACATTACGACAGTGTTTGCTTCGCCCTTCAGTCTTTCTCCCTCTCTCTCCATCTCTCTCTGGCTTTCACTCTTTCTTTGCTTGTCCTGTAGCCTTTGTCTGATAGCAATGATGACTGATCACAAATGCAGGATGTGTCAGGGCATTCATAAGAGCTGTGGTGAGGAGGGTGCAACAGCCTTGGAGTAAGAGTGCGAATCCGAAAACAAACTATGGCATAATAGACAAGAATGGTAAGAAATCATTTCAAATTAAAAGTAATGTGAGTGTAGAATAACATATAGATAATAGATCATGCAGATAATAGCTGGTCCTGCTCATACAGTATGATAGATATTCTATATGGTAGTGCTGCATATTGAAACTCCATGATGTATTCTCCTCTGATCTACCTGCTCAGTGATAATGACAGTGTATAAATAGAGAGGTGGTAATGACTATGACCTGAAGGGCCCATCTCACTGGCATGCCTTCTGAGTGGAACCGGTCAGACAGGGGTTAACTGCTGATCACGCACACACACACCCACACACACACACACAACACACACACACAACACACCACACACACACACACACACACACACAACACACACACACACACACACACACACACACACACACACCCACCCACCCACC
>NC_036855.1:27042764-27147017 GCF_002910315.2 Salvelinus sp. IW2-2015 | reverse complement strand
CCGCGCATGCTTTGAGTACACGTCCTGGTAATCGGTTTGAATTTGACCTGTTTAAAGGTCTTGCTCACATCGGCTACCAAGAGCGTTACCACACGGTCGTCCAGAACAGCTGGCGCTGTCGTGCATGCTACAACTTTCAAGAGTAAGTTTAAAGCCGGACTGAGTTCCCCCCCCCCCCCCGGTGGCTCCTCACGCCCCACAGTTTGGGAACCACTGTGTTACTGTATGCCTGTAGCCACGTCATGGCTTAAGCTTCCTCCTACACTCAATTTGTTCTGTTTTGTTTTTTCCTCCATGGAGAGTCTTTTGTCTCTTCTAGTGGAAGTTAAAACACCTGGTCTCTCCAGTGTGTCATTGTCACCAGCCGCTTCCAGTCAAAGATGCCATGAAGAGACAATGAGAACATATTGTTCTCTCTCTGTATGTTTGGCTAAACAAATTAATTTCAACATTCTGGATGGCTATTGCACCTGTGTTAAGTAGGATAATTGCATAAAATCACTTCAACCTGCAGTATATATTGAAATGAGCATAATAAATGTGAAACTCAAGAGTGCGAGTTAAATCTGACAGTGTTCTATTGAAGGACAGACTTTGCAGTCCTGATGTGCCATTTGGAAAGGGACACACAGAAAGCATTTCCTAGTCTCTGCAGAGCTTGGCAGGGAAAGAGGCTGGCATGACCATTAGCAAATATCAATTCTTAAACTTGCTTACAAAACTCAACCAATCAAGAGGGTGACATTCTCTGGTGATTTTCTGTGTTTTCATATGGGGAAAGGTTTGTTTTATGTCATTCGTAACAGATTCTCTAGATCTTTTGCGAAATATGTGCGATATGGACGAGAAGATTACTCAAACAGTGCATGACGTTGGCTCATCTGTTAATACCAAGAGATGTGATCTGACGCCACTAATAATGTCATCTCTTTACACTGTGTGTGTGTTTTGTGTATGTGTGTTGTGTGTGTGTGTGTGTGTGTGTGTGTGTGGGTGTGGTGTGTGTGTGTGTGTGTGTGGTGTGTGTGTGTGGTGTGTGTGTGTGTGTGTGTGGTGTGTGGCATGTGTTTGTGTGTATGGGTGCGTGTATTCCTGGGTGTGTTCGTGGGTTATGAAAGTGTTTCTTTTAGCTGCTGATGTGATTATTAAAGAGACAATTTGATGGCCAGGCACGACACGCATGCAGTATGTTTTGCACACTGGCGTTAAAAGACGCAGTAGCTGATTTCAGGGATTTGGGTATATAATCACTGGATTGACAGAGTCCATACACCATGACTTCAACTAGCTGATTCACACTCATGTTAAATGATAGAAGCCTCTTTTTATTTTCTTTGGATATGAATCCTCTATGTGATCATTACTGTTGAAGGAGAACGCCTCCTCCCTGTTTCATGGAGAGATCCAGACATGAAGCTTTCCTATTTCAGCTAGCAGACAGATCTAGCTCAACTCTGTTCCCTCTTCAGTCATACTGCAGGTTCACTGCTGAAAGTCAATGAGTCACTTCACAGCAGCGCCAACATAGGCTGTAGTGTTTCTAAAGGCTTATTAGGATTCATCTACTCAGGCTGTAAAGCATGTATTTGTGTGAAAGCATACGTAGGTAGATACAACATATTGTAAATTGCTACTCATTATTACTATACTAAACGTAAGGGATAATCAACGAGGGGCTAAGCTATGGAGCGAGATAGCTGCCAAAGGTTGAGCGCACGTATCGCTAGATCTTAAGAAAATCCAAAATGTAAATTGTTAGGATCGTAAGAAAGCCATGTGTGAAACATGAAACGTAAACGTGAAATTTCACCAGTGAACATTCAAACACCATGTTACGATTACGGACGAACAGTTTTAGGCTTAAACAAATCTTGTGTTGCAATTCTGACGTACATAATACCTTTTAGAGTTTTGGCAGTTTCATCTCACCAACAAAAACAGATGGTCACCGAACAGCCTGTGAGGAGCGCTCAAACATAACACAGTAGAAGAAAAGTCAGGGGGAAACTGGAAAGAGTATCATGCACGTTTTCAAGTTAAAAGTCTCCATTCTTCTATACTCAGTTGAGTTTACTTCACATTTAGGTAGCTAATGTATTGGATTTGTTTGCCAGTGCGAGTCTAGATAGCACTAGCTGTATTATGCTACAACAGTGAAGTTTCAGTCTGCTAGGTGTATCTCTACAGCATGGGCATATCTCTGGGTGACGTGAACATCCCCATGCATGCACCTTATCAAAATATGACTAATTCAATATTGCACCATCTCTCATTCTATGGGCGCTGTCTGCAATCATAACCAGTAGTATCTACCAGGAATAATGAAACAACCAGTAGCATCTACCAGGAATAATAAATCATAACGAGTAGTGATCTAGCCACGGAATAATGAAAACTGGGACCAGTAGTATCGTCGCCACCGTGACGACTAATGAAACATAGGACCAGAGTGTCTACCGAATAGATGACATGAAGTACAATACGCCAGCAAGTAAGCCTGCATGGGTTACAGTAGTATCTACCAGAATAATTAAATCATAACCAGTAGTATCTACAGGAATAATGAAACATTATACCAGTAGTAGCCTGACCAGGTAAGAATGAAATCATGAACCAGTTATCACCAGATAATGAACTACTCCATGGTTACATTTACACATTAAGTCATTTTAGGCAGGAACGCGCTTATCCAGATGGCGTACACTTACAAATTGGCGTTGCATTCACCTGTATGCAATCGCAGTGCGGAACAACACTTTAACCCTAATAGTGATCTAACGGTCTTTTGAAGGGAGGGGGCGGGGTTAGAAGGATTACTTATATCCTATCCTAGGTATTCCTTAAATGAGGGTGGGTTGGGTCTTCACCGAGGGTGTCGTCCGTGGAGTGAAGGTCGATGGTGTACATTGACGTCGGCTGATACGCTGGTCGTGTCGTGAGAGGAGTTGTATTCTCCCTACCACTCCTGTTGTGGGTGGAAGCGGTGGGCCAGTGTAGCACTAGTGGCGAAGAGCTAGGTTTTTACTGGGTGCGGTGCTGCGAGCGAGCTGTATACCCTGGTACCTTGCCTACAATCGGATAAGGTAGCCGAGCAGGCCTAGGATGGCTTGGGTAGACGTGTCCAGATGACTACGTCATTAGTCGCCGCTTGCTTTGTTTGGTACTTGGGCCTGTATCATGAGTGTAGAGCGGTCCAGCGAGACTTGACAGGGTACGGAGGTGCCGTTCCCCTCACAGCTCGTAGGGCAAGCACCATGTGTCTGTGGTGGTAACGGATTGCGAGCGTGTCTAACTGGGAAGCCAAGTGGAAGGAGTGAGTGGCGGCTCCAGCTGAAGGTGCGGAGCCCTAGCGGTGGGGTTGAAGCGGCACCTCAACCCTCTGGGAAATTATAGCCTGATTTCATTTAAATGTGCAGGGGATGCAATTAAACCCATCATAATGAAATTAGCACGACTATTACCTCATCCCCCAAACCCAACCCCCATCTCCACCTCCACAGCTGGATAGGTAGAACAGGGTAAAACCACTGCTCTATAAAACTCTGGTTACACTCCAATACACTTTAGTCACCACTGATCCCAATGAGTTGATTGGTGAAAGTTACATGATAGGTAGGATGAACTGTAACCTACGGGATGTGTCTCAATCCATAATCAGGTGTGGACTAGGGGTGTACCTGGTGTGGACCAGGTGCAGTGTTTAGACCTACCAGGTAGTCATCTGGTTTGATCCCGAAGAGCTCCCGGAAGTAGCGGAAGGCCAGCGGGGCGTAGGTTTTGAAGCGGAAGTCTGGGTAGTGGTGAGCCGGTGTCAGGTTGCTCCCCTCGCTGATGGAAACGGCCCACCGGACACAAAGACACAGAACAGTTAGTTACAATATCCCCACATACAGAAACAAGTGAGTTTGGACTCATTTCTGTTCATCAGTTTACTAAGGTACAAAAACTATCACTGACGTAGACGGACATTCTGCAAACAGACATCACGCACTGTCTTTAACTAGAACTGATGATCGTCATGTCAGAGCATTCAGTGGATCCTGGCATGAAATAACGCGACACACCTCTGTGTCTATACTGTATTTATACTCGGGATATCGCTTTTCAACAGTAAAAGTTCAAAACTCGCTGGAGGATGTCTAAGTACTGCTACCCATGGAAAGCCAGATGAACCAGTGGCACACAGCCCTGTTTAGAGTCCAGAGCCTGGCGAGAGAGCATGCCTCTGATTACCCTAAACAACACAAATACAACACAATAATACAACACCATGTAACACAGGGGACCAGCATTATGATATGAGATCTGTGTCCATAGAGAGAGAGAAGGCATGGGGTTCTCCACAGACTCACTGACGGCAGTCTGCAGTCACCTTGAGCCCACAGRACGAACACATCCGTCATTTATCTGCTTTGAAAGGCTGGTCATGACGCACATCAACACTATCATCCCAGACACACTAGATCCACTCCAATTTCGCAGAACGCCCCAACAGATCCACAGATGACGCAATCTCAGTTGCACTTCACACTGCCCTCTCCCACCTGGACAAGAGGGGAAATAACTATGTGATAATGCTGTTCATGTACAGCTCAGCATTCAACACAGTCCCCTCCAAGCTCATCACCAAGCTAGGGACCCTTGGACTGAACCCCTCCCTCTGCAACTGGATCCTGGACTTCCTGACGGCCGTGCCCAGGCGGTGAGGGTAGGCAACAACACTTACGCCACGCTGACCCTCAAGACGGGGCATRTCAGGGGTGTGTGCTTAGCCCCCTCCTGCACTCCCTGTTCACCCACGACTGCATGGCCACACACGACTCCAACTGCATCATTAAGTTTGCTGATGACACAACAGRGGTAGGCCTGATCACCGACAGAGATGAGTCAGCCTATAGGGAGGAGGTCAGAGACTTAGCAGTGTGGTGCCATGACAACAACCTCTCCCTCAACGTCAGAAAGACCAAGGAGCTGATCGTGGACTATAGGAGAAAGAGGGGAGGGAACGTCCCCATCCACATCAACAGGGCTTTTGTGGAGCGGGTTGAGAGCTTCAAGTTCCTTGGCGTCCACTTCACTAAGGACTTAACATGGTCCACACACACCTGCAAAGTCGTGAAGAGGGCACGGCAGAACCTCCTCCCCCTCGGGAGGCCGAAAAGATTTGACATGGGCCCTCGGATCCTCAAGCAGTTCTACAGGGTGGTGTGGACGGCCCAGTATATCACCGGGGTCAAGCTCCCTGCCAACCAGGACCTCTATGTCAGGCGGTGTCAGATGAAGGCCCGAAAAATTGCCAAAGACTCCAGCCACCCAAGCCATCGACTGTTCACTCTGCTACCGTCCAACAAACGGTACCGGAGCATCAGCTCTCSGACCAACAGGCTCCGAACGTTCAAGCCAGAAGACAACCAAATASCCAGACTGCTAAATAGTCAATTAATGGTAGACAGATTATCTGGACTGACTCTTATCTTGCACTGACCCTACGCACACTCACTAGAATGAATATATACACACATACATATATATATACACACAAACACACATACTCAAACACACTACGTTGACACTCCCACACATCCACATACGCGCACACACAATACATAAACACACACACGCATAGATACAACGCAAACATGCATACATACATACATACATACATTACTCACACACACACTTTTACACTCATCATTTGCTGCTTTTACTCTGTCTACACTAGTTGTCTTTGGCGCATGTGACAAATACAATTAGATTTTATATGCGTTTTCATTCAGGACCCTGAGTGGTAGTGTGTGTGTGTGTGTGTTCTGTCTTAATTAATCTCTGTTGTCGTTTCTGTGTTTGAATAAATGCATAATCAACACGGACATATTACGACAGTGTTTGCTTCACCCTTCAGTTTCTCTCCCTCTCTCCCTCCATCTCTCTCTCCCTCCATCTCTCTCTCTCCCTCCATCTCTCTCTCTCTCCCTCCATCTCTCTCTGTCTTTCACTCTTTCTTTGGCTTGTCCTGTAGCCTTTGTCTTGATAGCAATGATACTGATCACAAATGCAGGATGTGTCAGGGCATTCATAAGAGCTGTGGTGAGGAGGGTGCAAAGCCTTGAGTAAAGAGTGCGAATCCGAAACAAAGCTATGGCATAATAGACAAGAATGGTAGAAAATCATTTCAAATTAAAAGTAATGTGAGTGTAGAATAACATATAGATAATAGATCATGCAGATAATAGCTGTCTCTGCTCATACAGTAGATAGATATTCTATATGGTAGTGCTGCATATTGAAACTCCAGGTGTGTATCTCCTCTGATCTACCTGTCCAGTGATATGACAGTGTAATATAGAGAGGTGGTAATGACTATGACCTGAAGGGCCCATCTCACTGGCATGCCTTCTGAGTGGAACGTCAGCAAGGGGTTAACTGCTGATACACGCGCGCAAACACAACCACTAGAGAGAGAGAGAGAGAATAAATAAGCCACATTTCTGTTTTCCTTTCTTTCTCTTCTTTATGAGAGACTGACATGCTCACGTAGAGACTGAGTCGGTTTCGTACGAACCTGAAGCCATGCCAGGTGGAACAGAACACAGGAGGTTTACTGGGTGATTAGCTCCAGATGATCCTGTAACAACACGCCAACGCACTGCCACCTAAATCTCAATCCATTAAAAGGCCGTTAAAAGGCTTCGTTTTCAGGGGCACCTCCACAGCGAGCTGCTATCGAAACTAGGTTGTTGAACCCTCAATTTGCCGAAAGTGTTGAGCTGTGCCCCAGTGCTTCCACTCAGTAACAGGACAAGCTACAGCCTCAACATAAATAGGTGTGATCAGCCTACTGCTGAACGAAATCACGCTGTGTGTGTGTGTGTGTGTGTGTGTGGTGTGGTGTGTGTGTGTGTGTGGTGTGTGTGTGTGTGTGTGTGTGTGTGGCAAAAGAGAATGACCTCCAGCTGGCACAGAGCTATGTGCTGCCTGCCTGCTGTGACTGAAACGGTATAGTCTCATATTAGAACCAAGAGCACACAAACAGCAAATGAAAGTGTCTTATCCTCGCAGAGCAAACTAGAGTACTGTTCGAGAAAGAGAACACTAGACAAGTTACAGCAGATAAACAATGTGGGAGTCAGAAAATCTGTCTGATACGTACAGGCGCCAACGCCAGCGACAGCCTGACAGTATGAGTTAAGGGAACCAATGGGGAGAGGGAAGTGAAGGAGGATCCCGGAGGATCCTCTCTGAGAGCTCTGCATCAGTCACTCTTGCCCTGTTTTTCACAGGGGAGAGAGAGAGAGAGAGAGGGGGGAGGAAGAGAGGTAGACAGAGAAAGAAAGAGAGAGAGAAAGAGAGATTGATCAAAAACTACTGCTGTTCTGTTACTGCAGGGGTTCCCAAACTTTTTCACTCAGGCCCCTCTCCAGCATTGGGGAACATCCACGTCCCCCGCAGTGGGGGAGGTCAATGTAAATAGCCCGTTGGCCATTTAATTAATTGTTCAGCAGTCTTATGGCTTGGGGTTAAGCTGTTAAGGAGCCTTTTGGTCCTAGACTTGGCGCTCCGGGTACCACTTGCCGTGCGGTAGCAGAGATAACAGTCTATGACTTGGGTGACTGGGCTTTCCTCTGACACGCCTATTATACAGGTCCTGGATGGCAGAAAGCTTGGCCCCAGTGATGTACTGAGCCCGTACACACTACTCTCTGTAAGGCGTGAGCAACTGGTCAAGATGCTCTCGATGGTGCAGCTGTAGAACTTTTTGAGGATCTGGGACCCATGCCAAATCTTTTCAGTCTCCTAGGGGGAAAAGGTGTGTCGTGCCCTCTCAAGACTGTCTTGGTGTTTGACAATGATAGTCTATGGTGATGTGGACACAAGAACTTGAAACTAGCACCGCCTCCACTACAGGCCCCGTCGATGTTAATGGACGTGTTCGGCCGCTTTCCGTAGTCCACGATCAGATCCTTGTCTTGCTCGCATTGAGGAAGAGGTTGTTGTCCTGCACCACACTGCCGGCTCTTAACCTCCTCCCTATAGCTTCTCATCGTTGTCGGTGATCAGCTAATACCACTGTTTGTCTAGCAAAATGAATGATGTGTTGGAGTGTGTTGGTCACGCATCGGGGTGACAGGGAGTACAGGAGGGGACTAAGTCACACTGAGGCCCAGTGCGGATCACCGTGGCAGACGTGTTGTTGCTACCCTTACCACCTGGGGCTGGCCCATCAGAAGTCCAGAATCCAGTTGCAGATGGAGGTGTTTATTTGAGTACTTAGCTAGTGGATGAGCTTCGTGGGCATTGGTGTTGAACCGCAGAGCGTAGTCATGAACAGCATTCTCATATAGGGTTCTTATGTCCAGGTGGGAAAGGGAAGTGTGGAGTCGATTGAGATTGCGTTATCTGTGGATCTGTTGGGGCGGTATGGCGAATTGAGTGGGTCTATGGTATCCGGGAGGATGGGTTGATGTGAGCCAAGACCAGCATTCACCGCGTGAGTAACGGGCCGGTAAGTCTTTAGGGTCATTCGTTGAGTCTATATGAGGATGCTTCGATATCGTGCCGCTTTGTCTGTGATGTCCGGATCAGTTATTGCGTTCGCTCCTCTATCTATGAGCGAAGAGTTAGTTGTCCCCCCCCCTGGACACACTGCAGCCTGACCCCGGGCCATGGCTCGTCGCATCGTTTGCGGTGACAGCCTAATACACTGTAGATCGTAGCATGAATACGATGTTGTCTATTCGTCTGGTCACTCATCTGGGTGAACGGCAGGCTCAGCTTAAGTAGCACACCAATTGAGGCGGCTTATGTCGGGCCCGGGCAGGTCGTTAGTGTCCAACGGCTGGCTGAACCAGAATGTGCAGAGGAGGTTTATTTGGTACTGCTGCTGGATGGCTTCGTGCATGATGGTGTTAGCAGCTGTAGTCAATGAACAGATTCTCTATAGTTTCCTTAGGTCCAGGTGTGGAGGAGTTGATGCGGAGAGATTGGCGTATCTGGTGGTTGTTCTGTCAGCTCTCAGGGACAGGGCTATGGTATACGGCAGGTGATCGTTACGAGCACAAGGACCGATTTGCGACGCACTTTGATGCTCGGTGTATTCATTTAGGTAGGTTACCTTCACTTCCCTTGGGCACAGGGGACTATGGTGGTCTTCTTGAAACATGTAGGGGTATTACAGAGCCTCAGTCAGGGAGAGGTTGAAAATGCAGTGAAGACACTTGCCAGTTGGTCCGTCGCATGCTTTGAGTACACGTCCTGGTATCGTTTTGAATTTGACCTGCTTTAAAGGTCTTGCCACATCGCTACCAAGAGCGTTACCACACGGTCGTCCAGAACAGCTGGCGCTGTCGTGCATGCTACAACTTTCAAGAGTAAGTTTAAAGCCGGACTGAGTTCCCCCCCCCCCCCGGTGGCTCCTCACGCCCCACAGTTTGGGAACCACTGTGTTACTGTATGCCTGTAGCCACGTCATGGCTTAAGCTTCCTCCTACACTCATTTGTTCTGTTTTGTTTTTCCTCCATGGAGAGTCTTTTGTCTCTTCTAGTGGAAGTTAAAACACCTGGTCTCTCCAGTGTGTCATTGTCACCAGCCGCTCTCAGTCAAAAGATGCCCATGAAGAGACAATGAGAACATATGTTCTCTCTCTGTATGTTTGGCTAAACAAATTAATTTCAACATTCTGGGATGGCTATTGCACCTGTGTTAAGTAGGATAATTTGCATAAAATCACTTCAACCTGCAGTATATATTGAAATGAGCATAATAAATGTGAAACTCAAGAGTGCGAGTTAAATCTGACAGTTTCTATTGAAGGACAGACTTTGCATGTCCTGATGTGCCATTTGGAAAGGGACACACAGAAGCATTTCCTAGTCTCTGCAGAGCTTGGCAGGGAAAGAGGCTGGCATGACCATTAGCAAATATCAATTCTTAAACTTGCTTACAAAACTCAACCAATCAAGAGGGTGACATTCTCTGGTGATTTTCGTTTTTCATATGGGGAAAGGTTTGTTTAATGTCATTCGGTAACAGATTCTCTAGATCTTTTGCGAAATATGTGCGATATGGACGAGAAGATTACTCAAACAGTGCATGACGTTGGCTCATCTGTTATACCAACATAAGAGTTATCTGACGCCAAGACTACATATACTGTCAATCTCTTAAACTATGTGTCAGCGGAGAATCGTATCATCTTGACATCAGAAGTGATGTTAGTGTGTGGTAGTGGTGTTGTGTGAAAGCTGAGTTTATTAGTGTTGTGGTGGTCGGTGGTGCCGATATTTGTTCGTAATGTGCTGCTGCTCGTTTGTGTGTTGCTGATTTGTGATAGCTGTAGTGTTGTGTAGTTGTGTGTGTAGGTCGCTGCATGTGTTTGTGTGTAATGGGTGGCGTGTATTCCTGGGTGTGTTCGGGGTTATGTAAAGTGTTTCTTTAAGCTGCTGATGTGATTATTAAAGAGACAATTTGATGGGCCAGGCACGACACGGCATGCAGTATGTTTTGCACACTGGCGTTAAAAGACGCAGTAAGCTGATTTCCAGGGATTTGGGGTATATAATCCACTGGATTGACAGAGTCCATACACCATGACTTCAACTAGCTGATTCACACTCATGTTAAATGATAGAAGCCTCTTTTTTATTCTTTGGGATATGAATCCTCTATGTGAGTCATTACTGTTGAAGGAGAACGCCTCCTCCCTTGTTTCATGGAGAGATCCAGACATGAAGCTTTCCTATTTCAGCTAGCAGACAGATCTAGCTCAACCTCTGTTCCCTCTTCAGTCATACTGCAGGTTCACTGCTGAAAGTCAATGAGTCACTTCACAGCAGCGCCAACATAGGCTGTAGTGTTTCTAAAAGGGCTTATTAGGATTCATCTACTCAGGCTGTAAAGCATGTATTTGTGTGAAAGCATACGTAGGTAGATACAACATATTGTAAATTGCTACTCATTATTACTATACTAAACGTAAGGGATAATCAACGAGGGGCTAAGCTATGGAGCGAGATAGCTGCCAAAAGGTTGAGCGCACGTATCGCTAGGATCTTAAGAAAATCCAAAATGTAAATTGTTAGGATCGTAAGAAAAGCCATGTGTGAAACATGAAACGTAAACGTGAAATTTCACCAGTGAACATTCAAACACCATGTTACGATTACGGACGAACAGTTTAGGCTTYAACAAATCTTGTGTTGCAATTCTGACGTACAATAATACCTTTTAGAGTTTTGGCAGTTTCATCTCACCAACAAAAACAGATGTTCACCGAACAGCCTGTGAGGAGCGCTCAAACATAACACAGTAGAAGAAAAGTCAGGGAAACTGGAAAGAGGTATCATGCACGTTTTCAAGTTAAAAGTCTCCATTCTCTATTACTCAGTTGAGTTTACTTCACATTTAGGTAGCTAATGTATTGGATTTGTTTGCCAGTGCGAGTCTAGATAGCACTAGCTGTATTATGCCTACAACAGTGAAGTTTCAGTCTSCTAGGTGTATCTCTACAGCATGGGCATATCTCTGGGTGACGTGAACATCCCCATGCATGCACCTTATCAAAATATGACTAATTCAATATTGCACCATCTCATTCTATGGGCGCTGTCTGCAATCATAACCAGTAGTATCTACCAGGAATAATGAAACATAACCAGTAGCATCTACCAGGAATAATAAATCATAACCAGTAGTATCTACCAGGAATAATATGAAACGAAACAGTATTTGTTCTACAGGAAGTAATGAAATTCATAACCAGTAGATCTACAGGAATAATGAAACATAACCAGTGAGTTCTACCAGGAATAATGAATCATAACCAGTAGTATCTACCAGGAATAATGAAACATAACCAGTAGTATCTCACCAGAATAATGAAACTAACAGTAGTATCTACCAGGATAATGATCATAACCAGTAGATTACCAGGAATAATGAACATAACCAGTTAGCACTACCAGGAATAATGATCATGTAACCAGTAGTATCTACCAGGAATGAATGAAACATAGACCAGTAGTATCTACCAGGAATAATGAACATAACCAGTAGTATCTACCAGGAATAATGAAAAACATAACCAGTAGTGTTCTACCAGGAATAATGAAACATGACCAGTAGTGATTACACCAGGAAATAATGAAACATGACCAGTAGTATTTCCCAGGAATAATGAAACATGACCAGTAGTATTCTACCAGGAATAATGAAACATGACCAGTAGTATCTACCAGGAATAATGAAACATGACCAGTAGTACTTTACCAGGAATAATGAACATAACCAGTAGTATCTACCAGGATAATGAAACATAACCCAGTAGCATCTACCAGGAATAATGAAACATAACCAGTAGCATCTACCAGGAATAATGAACCATAACCAGTAGTGTCTACCAGGATAATGAAACATGACCAGTAGTATTTACCAGGAATTAATGAAACATGACCAGTAGTATTCTACCAGGAATAATGAAACATGACCAGTGTACTTTACCAGGAATAATGAAACATAACCAGTAGCATCTACCAGGAATAAAATCATAACCAGTAGTATTACCAGGAATATGAAACATGACCAGTAGTATTTACCAGGAATCTCATGAACATAGGACTTTGAAATAATCCGGGAGAGGTTAAACGTAAGCTAAATCTGGCATAGGCTTATTCTCACACTTTACAATAACTCTGTAGCAGTGGTCTTAGGTAGCCTCCGTATATAGGCTATTCCCTCCATCGCGACACTGCTGCCCAGTTGAAGAGCTTGAGATCGCCATGCAGCACCATGCGTCTTCAGAAGGGCATCTTCTGAGGCTGAGGGGTGCTTTTCTGGAGGAATGCAGCCATAGAGTCATTATACCCTAATGTAGGCCTATTTGACTACTAGCCAAATAAAGTGCACAGCATGCATGATGCGTGCAACTCGTCATTCCAACATATTTGAACATMTAATTCATCCAGTCAGTCTGTCAGCCATTCAGTCATTTGTCTCAGTTGCAATAGGAACTAAATCAAAAGGGAATAGAAGTCTTATCCATTAGTMTATTGATATCCATYTMMYTATRCAAAATGATCTAAATTCTCACAAGTTCTTTAGCCAATCACTTTAATAATTTAAATGTTTAATTTAGGCCTATCCAAATAAAAACAAATATGCATTCAACTTATAGGCAATGCAATTCAGGCTATCATTTTGGGTACTGGTGCTTTGCGTAATAATCGTAGAACTCTATTTGTGTTTTATAACTTTTTATTATAGGGCTTCCCTTAAAAAAAGACCCGAGCTCACATGCCTCTAAATACAGTCTCAAAATACATTTTAAACACAATTGTTGAAGAAGCATGTGCAGTGGCTGATAGGGAAAAGTCCAGACCATTTGGGACCCAATGGCTATTTCGCTCAGGACAGATTATAGCCAAGACTTAATCAATATTTAGTTTMYTCTCATTTATTGATATGAATATAGCCTCTGCGTGATGGGGTTGTGCAACGCAAATAGCTAGAACAAGCCTACATTCAGAGTGAAATTCACTAATACAATAGTCAAAAGTCCATGCTCCCAAAACCTGGAAAAAGTGTGATTCATTAGGTTACATGATCACCACAGTAGCACTATGCAGCCATAAAAATAAATTATGCAATTATAAGGCCAATAAATAACAACACCATGGCATACTTAGATAGCGGAATAGGCCTATCCTAAATCCTATTTACTTTCTGTTTTGCAGCTCAGGCAGTTATTCTAGACATTCTGTGTCTTTATTATTCAAACACAAGTCATTTGCTGAAGACCCAAGCCTATACTACACCATCTACTGATGTAACGTTGTTATGGAATGCAGTTCTAAAACAAGCTCTAGACTTTTATTTTGGAAATGAAACCAGAAGCTGCAAAGCAACTCTAARGTCTCGGCTTGATTGACTAGCTAACTRCGACTAGCTACGTTCGGTTCATGTCCTTTACAGATGCCACATCATTTAAAAAAGTTTGTATGTGCTTCCCGAGTGGCACAGAGGTCTAAGGCACTGCATCGTAGTGTTGCGGCGTCACTASAGCCTGGGGTTCGATCCCAGGCTGTGTCACAACCGGCTGTGACCGGGAGTCCCATAGGGTGGTGCACAATTTGCCCAGCATCGTCCGGGTTAGGGMAGGGTTTGGCCCGGGGGGGCTTTACTTGGCTCATCGCACTCTAGCGACTCCTTGTGGCGAGCTGGGCACCTGCAGGCTGACTTCGGTCGTCAGTTGAACAGTGTTTCCTCCGACACATTGGTGACCGACCGGCTCGATCTTATGAAACAAAATTTGAAATTTGTTTTTTTTTACATTAGATAAAAGTAGAGACTCAGAGCTAGAAAATGGTATATCATACACTACAGTTGAGGAACAATGGGAAATGAATTCTGCTTTGAAAGTTGATAACTTGTAACATCACTTTTGAGAAAATGGCCTTTGAATATTTTGGTACATGTACTGGAGAGCTCCTCTGTGTCTACACCCATTCAGCATCGTTCACCGCCTCTTAACCTTTAGCCCCACCCATCTCTTTAAGGGTTGWTCTGAGTGTTCTGTCCTAACAGCAGCAGTCAAGCACCCAAGCTAACTGGCTAACGTTGGCTAGATTGCTAACTACTTCCAGACACAAATGAGAGAACAGCTCACTGARCACTTTACAAGCCCGAGCAGAGCTGGTTAGGCTGTTTTTATGTTATCCAGAGCATTGGTGACTGTAACTGTGCTGCTGGCAGCAATTTAATTACGCTTTTTTTGCAAACTTCTACTAACACCGGCCATATTGGTAAATTGGTCAGTTATTCTAAGCTCTGGCACACTCAGACGAGAGTGCTCTGAAATCGGAGTAGATAGCCAGAGCGAATTTACCAGCTACGTCTCAACAGCTCGCAGTGACATCATGAACATTCTATTGAAATGGATACTTGCATAGTGGAGTCMTTTGTTAAAACCTCTTAGTACGGAAATCCCGTTACCAGGATCAAATTCGACAACATCCGGTGAAATCGGAGCGCGCCAAATTCAAAATCGTAATATTAAACATTCATGAAAATACAAGTGTCCTACATCATTTAAAAGCTTAACTTCTTGTTAATCCAGCCACTTTGTCAGATTTCAAAAAGGCTTTASGGCAAAAGCATAACATGCGATTATCTGAGGACAGCGCCAAGATTTCAAAACTCGGTCCTCCAGAAAGTGGAGAGCAACACTTATGCAATTCTACTATGCAATATATATTTTTTAAAGCTGCYTTAGTCAGGATTACCTACACATACTGACCAGCTCAAATAGACAGAAGCGTGCTACATAGCAGACCAATACGAACTCATCTCTCGGCATGTCCAGCCCACTCATTATCTCAGCCAATCATGGCTAGCGGGAAGGTTGCTGGCTTTTTCTGTGGCTAAACCAACTAGGTTCGTAATTTAGCAATTTTATTTGTATTTACAGATGGCATACCAGTTTGTTATAGGGCACATGAAAGTTCAGAATGTTCCAAATGGCATTTCTGCCCCAAAAAAAGCATTTTGATTAAAAAAATACATTTTATGTTGAAATGGCTTTCTTGTGAAGTAGTGACGCGCGACATACGCCTAGTTTCCTGAAACTAGTTACATTGGTGCAGCTGGTTTCCGGATTAAGCAGGCAGGTGTTAAGAAGCATGGCTTGGCTGGTTATGTTCCGGAGGACGTATGACTACTCAACCTTCACCTCTCCTGAGCCTGTAGGGGAGTTGCAGCAATGAGACAAGATCATAAATCACGAAATTGGGGAGAATTTTTTTAAATTTTTAATATATATATGTAAGTGTAAAAAAGATCTGTAACCGAGTAAAGGGAGACGTAAAGTTATTTTACCCCTTTTTCTCCCCAATTTCGTGGTATCCAATTAGTAGTAGTTACTGTCTTGTCTCATCATTGCAACTCCCGTACGGACTCGGGAGAGGCGAAGGTTGAGAGCCATGCGTCCTCCGAAACACAACCCAACCAAGCCACACTGCTTCTTGATACAACGCACATCAAACCCGGAAGCCAGCCGCACCAATGTGTCGGAGGAAACACCTAGCGACCTGGTCAGCGTGCACTGCGCCCGGCCCGCCACAGAAGTCGCTAGTGCGCGATGAGACAAGGATATCCCTGCCGGCCAAACCCTCCCTAACCCTGGACGACGCTGGGCCAAATTGTGCTTCGCCGCATGAGTCTCCCGGTCGCGGCAGAGCCTGGGCACGAACCCAGAATCTCTGGTGGCGATGCAGTACCTTACACCACTGCGCCACCCGGGAGGCCCTGACGTAAAGTAATTTAATGTGTAAATGTTCATTCATAGTCATAACATAGACGTACGTTTACATATGTAATTTAATGTTTGCGTTTCATGTTCGAGCATGGCTTTTCTAAGCTGCACTTCGTTTAATTTTAGCGGTTTTCTATTCATATTTATTTGTACAGTCGTGGCCAAAAGTTTTGAGAATGACACAAATATTCATTTTCACAAAGTTTGCTGCTTCAGTGTCTTTAGATATTTTTGTCAGATGTTACTATGGAATACTGAAGTATAATTACAAGCATTTCATTTGTCAACGGCTTTTATTGACAATTACATGAAGTTGATTGCTTAGAGTCAATATTTGCGGTGTTCACCCTTCTTTTTCAAGACCTCTGCAATCCGCCTTGGCATGCTGCCAATTAACTTCTGGGCCACACCCTGACTGATGGCAGCCTATTCTTGCATAATCAATGCTTGGAGTTTGTCAGAATGTGTGGGGTTTTGTTTGTCCACCCGCCTCTTGAGGATAGACCACAAGTTCTCAATGGGATTAAGGTCTGGACCCAAAATATCGATGTTTTGTTAGTTATCACTTTTGCCTTACAGCAAGGTGCTCCATCATGCTGGAAAATYCATTGTTCATCACCAAACTGTTCCTGGATGGTTGGGAGAAGTTGCTCTTGGAGGATGTGTTGGTACCATTCTTTATTCATGGCTGTTTTCTTAGGCAAAATTGTGAGTGAGCCCACTCCCTTGGCTGAGAAGCAACCCCATACATGAATGGTCTCAGGATGCTTTACTGTTGGCATGACACAGGACTGATGGTAGCGCTCACCTCGTCCTCTCCGGACAAGCTTATTTCTGGATGCGCCAAACAATCGGAAAGGGGATTCATCCGAGAAAATGACTTTACCCCAGTCCTCAGCAGCCCAATCCCTGTACCTTTTGCAGAATATCAGTCTGTTCCTGATGTTTTTCCTGGAGAGAAGTGGCTTCTTTGCTGCCCTTCTTGACACCAGGCCATCCTCCAAAAGTCTTCACCTCACTGTGCGTGCAGATGCACTCATACCTGCCTGCTGCCATTCCTGAGCAAGCTCTGTACTGGTGGTGCCCCGATCCCGCAGCTGAATTAACTTTAGGAGACGGTCCTGGCGCTTGCTGGACTTTCTTGGGCGCCCTGAAGCCTTCTTCACAACAATTAAACCGCTCTCCTTGAAGTTCTTGATGGTCCAATAAATGGTTGATTTAGGTGCAATCTTACTGGCAGCAATATCCTTGCCTGTGAAGCCCTTTTTGTGCAAAGCAATGATGACGACACGTGTTTCCTTGCAGGTAACCATGATTGACAGAGGAAGAACAACGATTCCAAGCACCACCCTCCTTTTGAAGCTTCCAGTCTGTTATTCGAACTCAATCAGCATGACAGAATGATCTCCAGGCTTGTCCTCGTCAACACTCACACCTGTGTTAACGAGAGAATCACTGACAATGTCAGCTGGTCCTTTTGTGGCAGGGCTGAAATGCAGTGGATTTTTTGGGGGGGGATTCAGTTAATTTGCATGGCAAAGAGGGACTTTGCAATTAATTTCAATTCATCTGATCACTCTTCATCACATTCTGGAGTATATGCACATTTCCATCATACAAACTGAGGCAGTAGACTTTGTGAAAATTAATATTTGTGTCATTCTCAACTTTTGGCCACGACTGTATTTATCCATAAAAATGATGCTGATTCATGATTTCAACTGGCTGAGAAAAGCTGCCCGTCTCATCCCAACACGTTCATTACTATGCGACAGCTGGAGATCGAATATGAATATTGAAACAATGTTGCAAATGTCAGAGAGACAGCAATGTTTATACAAATCTCTACTGTTGAAAACTAAATGTTAGTCTGAAAGAAATGTGAGACAATATCCAGATGCTTTTTATAGTGGAGATCAAGTTCATAAATTGCCTGGCTGTGCTGATGAAACCGTGGATTGCGCAGTCAGATGCAACAGAGTAAATAGGCATTTTAACGTCTTAGATTTAGCCGGTGGTAACTTGTTGAATAGACACTCGCTGGAATGCAGTTTTAACCAATCAGCATTCAGGATTAGACCTACCCGTTGTATAATATTTTATACTGTACTAAACTCAGCAAAAAAAGAAATGTCCCTTTTGAGGACCCTGTCTTTCAAAGATAATTCGTAAAAATCCAAATAACTTCACAGATTTTCATTGTAAACGGTTTAAACAGTGTTTCTCATGCTTGTTCAATGAACCATAAACAATTAACGAACATGCACCTGTGGATCGGTCGTTAAGACACTAACAGCTTACAGACGGTAGGCAATTAAGGTCACAGTTATGAAACCTTAGGACACTAAAGAGGCCTTTCTACTGACTCTGAAAAACAACAAAAGAAAGTTGCCCAGGGTCCCTGCTCATCTGCGTGAACGTGCCTTAGGCAGGCTGCAAGGACGCATGAGGACTGCAGATGTGGTCAGGGCAATAAATTGCAATGTCCGTACTGTGAGATGCCTAAGACAGCGCTACAGGGAACCAGGACGGACAGCTGATCGTCCTCGCAGTGGCAGATTACGTGTAACAACATCTGCACAGGATCGGTACATCCGAACATCACACCTGCGGGACAGGTACAGGATGGCAACAACAACTGCCCGAGTTACACCAGGAACGCACAATCCCTCCATCAGTGCTCAGACTGTCCGCAATATGCTGAGAGAGGCTGGACTGAGGACTTGTAGGCCTGTAGTCTGGTGAGGACCTGCCTTACATCACTGGCAACACCACCGTCGCTGGACCAGACAGGACTGGCAAAAAGAGCTCTTCACTGACGAGTCGTGGTTGTCTTACCAGGCGTGATGGTTGGATTCGCGTTTATCGTCAAAGGAATGAGCGTTACACCGAGGCCTGTACTCTGGAGCGGGATCGATTTGGAGGTGGAGGTCCGTCATGGTCTGGGGCGGTGTGTCACAGCATCATCGGACTGAGCTTGTTGTCATGCAGGCAATCTCAACGCTGTGCATTACAGGGAAGACATCCTCCTCCCTCATGTGGTACCCTTCCTGCAGGCTCATCCTGACATGACACTCCAGCATGACAATGCCACCAGCCATACTGCTCGTTCTGTGCGTGATTTCCTGCAAGACAGGAATGGCAGTGTTCTGCCATGGCCAGCGAAGAGCCCGGATCTCAATCCCATTGAGCACGTCTGGGACCTGTTGGATCGAAGGGTGAGGGCTAGGGCCATTCCCCCCAGAAATGTCCGGGAACATGCAGGTGCCTTGGTGGAATAGTGGGGTAACATCTCACAGCAAGAACTGGCAAATCTGGTGCAGTCAATGAGGAGGAGATGCACTGCAGTACTTAATGCAGCTGGTGGCCASACCAGATACTGACTGTTACTTTTCATTTTGAGCCCCCCTTTGTTCAGGTACCCATTATTCCATTTCTGTTAGTCACATGTCTGTGGAACTTGTTCAGTTTATGTCTCAGTTGTTGAATCTTGTTATGTTCATACAAATATTTCCGCATGTTAAGTTTGCTGAAAATAAACGCAATTGACAGTGAGAGCACGTTTCTTTTTTTGCTGAGTTTATATACTATGGCATCAGTATAATCATCAGTAATGTCCCTGCTCCTCACCTTGGCAGGAAGACGCTCTCCACCACATAGAAGTCCTGCATGAGAACATCTCTGTCAGGTTTGGAGGTCAGGTTGCCCACTGTGTAGCCGATGCCCAACTGGATGGCCCCCTTCAGGGCTGACGATGTGGTCTGAGGGTCAGGGACAACCAAACACACCAATCAACACATACATTAACGAATCAACAACTCAATCAAGCAACAACTCCTTCAAAACAAAAATATAAAACACAACATGCAACAATTTCAAGAATTGTACTGAGTTACAGTTCATATTAGGAAATCAGTGAATTGAAATCAATTTATTAGGCCCTAATCAATGGATTTCACATGACTGGGAATACAGATATGCATCTGTGGTCACAGATACCTTTTTTAAAAAAGGTAGGTGACCTAGGCGTAAACTCCAAAGAGGAAGGTAGCAAATTCCCAGAAGAGAGGCATGTCTTGTAAAGGTCAGTGTAAGATGTCTTGTAAAGGTCAGTGGAAGATGTCTTGTAAAGGTCAGTGGAAGATGTCTTGTAAAGGTCAGTGGAAGATGTCTTGTAAAGGTCAGTGGAAGATGTTTGTAAAGGTCAGTGGAAGATGTCTTGTAAAGGTCAGTGGAAGATGTCTTGTAAAGGTCAGTGGAAGATGTCTTGTAAAGGTCAGTGGAAGATGCACGTTCAGGAACATACAGTGCAGTCAGAAAACAATGTCCGATTGTCTGAAACAAGCACGTTAACGTCATGAAATTGAAAGCCAGCTGATGCCTATGACACCGTCTTCGATGGCTTCAATAGTTCTGAAAATGTCAAATTCATTACCTAGATGTTTCAAATCGACTGCATTAGGCCCTGTTATATTGTGTGTGGCACAAACATCCCATCACCACCGGTGACGTCTAATCCAAATGAAAATGTAGTAAAGCAGAGAATGGACTGTGAGGATAGCTTCCCATCATGTACTATGTACTGTGTAGAAACAGGGCGTTGATAGGAGTTCATATGACAAAGGGTTACTTTAAAAGGTTTCTTGGGTCACATCAACAAGCTTCGTAGTGATATATGGTCATTCACTTCAACAAGCACTGAGAAACCTCCCTTCATGGTTGTCATAAAAGGCCAGTAGAGTCCAGCCAGAGAGAGCAGTGTATGGAGGGATGAAACTTTACCTTCTTGTATGTTTTCTCTCCGCTCGTGTTTCGAGACCCTCCCACTCCATTTTCTGTGGTCGTTGACATCTGACGAGAGGACAGAGCAGAAGAATAAGGAACTCACTGGTCAAAGTTCAGAAAAAAACAAAGTTTCTTCAGGTGCTACTTTAGGCCAGTGGTACAGGAATAAAGTCAATTCACATTGACTGACTAGATTCAATTTGGGTTATTTCATAATGTCATCACAAAGCTCACAAAGAGGGAGGTTTTTCCACTACCGTCTTTCTCGGGCTAGAGTACACAACCACATAGGCCTACAGTTTGAGTTTGACTAATAGACCTGTGCAGATTGGTGAGCTACGCATTTTTCACTGCATCATCTGACACAGATACACACCCACATTGTCTACATACGCTAGACTATAGGTCTTAATGTGACGATGTAAACTAACACAGTATATCTACAGTACCTGGCAGTGATGCTTATCAATAAGACCCTGTAGACAGGAGTGTCCGCGTGAAGCAGGTATAATGAGCATACCCTGCTAAGTGAAAAGTGAAGGTGTAAAAGTCGAAGGTAACCAGTCACCTCGCTTAGTGAAAAGTGAAGGTGTAATCAGTCACCTCGCTTAGTGAAAAGTGAAGGTGTAATCAGTCACCTCGCTTAGTGAAAAGTGAAGGTGTAATCAGTCACCTTGCTTAGTGAAAAAGTGAAGGTGTAATCAGTCACCTTGCTTAGTGAAAAGTGAAGGTGTAATCAGTCACCTTGCTTAGTGAAAGTGAAGTGTAATCAGCACCTTGCTTAGTGAAAAGTGAAGGTGTAATCAGTCACCTTGCTTAGTGAAAAGCTCTGCCAGTGGAACAGAGATCACGACCACATCTCTTGGTCATCAGGCAGTCATGGGGAGGTTTCAATCTCCAGGCAGCCTCTGGAAGAGAAGAGGACACAGAGAAAAGACTCCATTACATGATATGATGACAGAGTGAATGAACAGTAGGAGAATGCCCTCTGCTTCAATGTTAGGCCGTACCTCTTTGATGTCAGAATAGAAACTTGGAAAAATGTCTGCAGGCAAATATTTTTTCATTAGCGTATCTGCTGGAATTTCCCAGTTAAAGTGTTTTCATTATTGGAGCAATTTTAGCGGGTGGCCCCTCAAAATATTAATTTCATATTTCTTGTTAATTTCCGACAGTTATCAAAGGCAATTTCATCCATTTCAAAACCCGAAATGATTAACCATCCCGCAGCAAATGATCTATTCTCTGAGAAGGTAAGACAGTTGGGTATTTTTGTGCATTCATTAGTGAGTTTGCAATGGTGTTCCTGCTGTCAGTCACTCCAAAATTCACCCTCCACACACAGCCATACAAAAACTCCCTGTGAGGAGCTCTGCTGTGGGGGGGGGAGAGGGGAGGTAGATGGGTGTGTGAGCAGCCATGCGTGCTGCAGTAACTGCGCTGGATAAATGACTCCACGTCAAGCAGAGAGACTGCAGACCCTCAGAGTGTACTACTGTATGAGGACTAATGGAGCCACAGCCAAGGCTCTCACACACACACAACCAAGCTATTCACCATTCAGCCACACCATCAGCTTGTGTGTGTGTGTCTAACTAGAATGCCTGTGAGTGTGAAATGAGTCTAAGTGCAGTTGTTAAATAAAGAGAGAGCGAGAGAGCGAGAGAGCGAGAGAGAGAAAGAGAGAAAGATGGTGGGGACATTTACACAGCGAGATATTGGATATATTTCAGTGTTTTCTTTCTGTGTCTATTTCTGTCTGTTAACCTCCAGCTAAACCTGCAGTGGCCTCACCTCCAGCATATCAATGTACCTGCTACTCAGAGCGCAGCCGCCATTATTACTTACATAAGCTTTGCCTGTGTGTCCCCCTGCAACCTATAAGCACTCCTCCTTATTAGCTCTGTGTCCAAACATATCTTACTTCATCAGACATGTGTCCAATCAGGACTCACTTTGGTGAGCCTTCATCCAATTAGCATCCTCTGTGTGTGTGTTGTTCTTGTGCGTCTACACACGAGCGAGGAACCAAAATGTCAAATGTACAACTATGATGTCACCTGTCGCATACAGCTGGTCTTTCTCCCTCCCAAGTAGATATCATGTCAGGAAGTCTATCAGTCTCAAGACAGGGCAATTCCACAGTAACAGAGAAATGCTGAGACTCAGATTTTTCACTTTAAAATGTATACCAAACAAAAACGAATGATTGCAAAGTAAAACAAACCATACAACTCTCTTCACAAGGACTACTTTTAACAATTTTCACTGAGCATCTTACAAAAACACATCTACTTGAAGAACAGTGCAGATGCTAAGATTGGTAGCAGAATGACGTTTTTTTTGCTGATTTATAACATGAATTTATTCAATATTAAAAATATTCATATTAATATCTCAAAACGACCCTTTTTGATTGTGTTCACTTTAAGACATATTGTTTGGAACAATATACTCTACAAGTATATCACATTCCCAGACTGGGCTCCCTGCTAATTCTGAAGGTAGGATACGTTTTATGAGCACCATCAACACATTGAATGGTAATTGGAATGTGCAATCCTAAAGGAGGGCTGTGATTGGTTAATCAATCAAATGTATTCATAAAGCCCTTTTTACATCAGCCGATGTCACAAAGTGCTATACAGAAACCCAACCTAAAACCCCAAACAGCAAGCAATGCAGACACACAGTGGCTAGGAAAAACTCCCTGGAAAGGCAGAAACCTAGAGAGGAACCAGGCTCTGAGGGTAGCCAGGCCTCTTCTGACTGTGCCGGGTGGAGATTTAATGACCTATAATGTTAATTTCTATGAATAAAATGGGTCATATCATTAAAAGTACCAGAGAGCCCACTCTGGAAAAGTGATGAGTTTGAAGATTATATGGTTCCAGACAATATGTCTAAAAATAAGCTAAATCAAAAACAGTAGTTTTGAGATATTCATATTAATAGTTTTATTGTTGAATAAATTACTGTGAAAATGTGTCTTTCAGAATCTAGACATACTCCATATGTTAGAGCCCATTATAATGAGTATAACAACACCAAGGTGTCATGTCGTGATCACAGATCATAGGGTCTTACAGGAGGCATGTACAGGTCMAAAAAGGGCCTGAAATTGCCACTTTCATTATGATTCTCAAAAATTGTTTGTGATACAAATGTAAAAAGCATGTCAAACATCCTTCCTCCCAATGAAGTTTCTATGTGAGAATTTCCAGAACAATCTGAGATACCAAAAATATTGTCAGCTCCGGCTGGCGTGAAATCGTCCTTTTGGAGGATTGTCGATTCAAGTTTTATTATTAATTGAAAATGTTATTCTGTGTGTCTGTACCCAAACAAAACACAAAGCAGGCTGACATTAAGAGGAGTATGTAGCAGACAGACACTGTCTTTATCCTCAAACTGAAGCCTTATCTGTGCACCAGCTCTGCCGTTGCTAGCAACACACAGAGTAAATACTATTTGACTTGGAGCTGATGTCTGTGCTGTAGGGCAGGTTAGGAGAGACTGTCTGTATGTGTGTGTGTGTATATATAAACATTGGCCTCAGGAGAGACTATCTGTATGTGTGTGTTCTCTGTGTAAGTGTGCGTGCGTGCGTGCGTGCGAACATTGGCTGTTGGCCTTCATGGGCAACACTGAGTCATAACATGTTTATTCAAGTGCAAATTGGGAATGCAATTATCATGAATATATCATGGAGGTCATGCTATTGCATAACATGTATATAAAGAGCACAATTCACAGCCTCAAGGTCATTTCACCTAATCTGGCTCTCGCTGTGTAGTCATGTGGGTCGCGTCAGCCAGGCTACATTTCACCAGGATGCTCGTCAAGAGAACACAAATACTGTGGAACCCTGAAGTGGGCAGTAATATTTGATATGTGTCTATACAGTAACCTATTTTATACATACACACGCGACTCGTAATAAGACTGACCAATTAGCCTATTAAAATGTTTATCTGACMTCATAAAAATAATTAGCAATATGCAAGAGACTATGGTTGAGTTACAGTCATAGGTAATGAAGAAACGTCTGAGAAGGAATTCTAAATGCAAGTGTACTTAATTACTTTGTCAAATGAACGATAACATTATACAAGGCATAAAGCTTAAGTTACAAAGCATTAACAAGCATTACAAGGCATTATTCTAAGCATGATCAGAGAGGGAGAGAGAAAGAGAGACAATGAAACCATGGCTTGTGCCCTGGCCCATGGAGCATGGGAGAGGGGGAGAGAAAGGAAGAAAGAGAGAGAGAGAGACAATGAAACCATGGCTTGTGCCCTGGCCCATGGAGCATGGGAGAGGGGAAGAAAGAGAGAGGAACAAATAAGGAAGAACAATTCATCTAAAGACCCTTTTTATAAGCATCTGAGTTGTTTTGATTCAAAAGCTGAGTTGTTCACCAATAGTATTACTGTAAAGTTAACCTCCAATCAGATGTCAGACTTCCAGGATGTAACCTCTGCTTGTCAGAGGTGAGACAGTGGGGGTTGGAGAGGTCAACACAGAGAAGACTGAATTCCTAAGACAACACAGAGGAAATTCTTGCATAAGGTTGATAAGAAGAGTCCCTTCGGGGCACCCTACACCTTTGTAATAATTATAACAACAACTAAATGTTTTCTGGTGCTGGGTCTGTCTGTCTGTATGTTGAACAGGAGGAATGTTAATTAGCCAGTCGGTCAGTCAGTCTGGCTTCGTGTGTCATTGTGTAGGGGACCTGGACTGTTGGCACTGCTGTGCTGGTGCCTCACTCCTACTCTCCCTGACTCCCACTCTCTCTACCACCCCCAATCTCTCTCTCACTATCCCTCCCTTTCTCTCTATCTCTATCCCCCTATCCCTAGATCACACCCTCTATTCCCCCATCCCCCCCTTCTCTCCCTCAATCCCGCCCTCCCCCTCTCTCTGAGGCTATCTGACCCGTGGCGTGCCCAGCCAGCGCTCCCTCCATCAGACCTTTTCCAAAACAATCCACGAGAGGCCCACAGCTGCAGAGCTGTTGTTCCCAGCTAAACAAAGAAATGTGGATGGATGGCCCACTTCCATCTCATCGTCTGGTGCTACAGCAGCTGTTGAAACCCACTAACACCATTAACGCACAGCCAGATATTGAGTACATGGCTCTGATTTGATGTAAATTGTGTGATGTTTGATCTCAGAGCAGCGAGCTAAAAGAACAATCTTTCTCTCTCAAGGACACTGCGATGTGGTTATAGGAACTTGGTAAGAACGTTGCCATAATGTTGGGGGAAATGCTGTGGACAAAATAAATGTGTACTTCCTGAGGCGAGGCACTGACACTATTCCTGAGCTACAGTAGATAACGTAGCAGGTGGAATAGCCCAAGCAGAGAACTTTTATTTTATTTTGATATTTTACAAGTATACTAAAGTATACTTAAATAAAATACTAATTCATATTATACTGTATACTTCAAATACGAGATGTACTTTTCTAGCATATCTTATGTCCCAAAAAGTGTCCCAATTTAGATCATTTGAAATGTATTTAATAAACTTAAATGTTAATAAAACACAAATAAAGTTTACATTAAAATGCATGAATGTATTTAAAATGGTTCCAAATTAGTTTAAAATTAAGGACATACAGTACTTACAGTATATATATATATATATATATATATATATATATATTAATATAATATATATATATATATATATATATATATATATATATATATATATATATATATATATATATTCAAGTATGATTTCAGTATATTTAAATATTTATTTTTCTGCTTGGGAGGATGGACTGCTGTGGTTTGGATTAGAATCAAATGGGTAAAAGGAGCTGGATCAATAATGAAGTACAGGCTCAGTACTTTACTGTAAAGACTCCCTTGTTTACAAGGACCCACAACAATCAATCAGAATCAAATGGAACAGCACTGCTGCGTAATGTGTGTGTGTGTACGTGTACGCGCACGTTTCGTGAGAGACGGATAGATAAAAAAGAGAAGAGATAAAAGGCAGGGAGAGGGAGCCAATAAAGCACAGTTTAGGAGACTAGCTACAATCATCAATGAGATCTAAATAGGTTCTGCTCTGTGAGTAGTGGTGTGGGATGAGACTGAAGCACTCAGTCTGTACAGCAGGGTAGATCCTCTGTAATAAGGCACCCTTTCACTCCGACTCAAACTCCATTTCATACACAACACTTCACACCTCAGATACATGGGACAATACTCAAATGTAAGTGCGCACACATTTGTCTGCAAAAATCGTGAGGACATTTCGGCAAAACCTTTTCTTGGCAAGCTTTACACAACTGTATAGCTTCACACACAGTGGCACGCTGAACTGACGGAGATATGTTTGGTTATGGCCGCCAGGTCGCACGCACTGGAAGTTTGATACAGTGAMGTGTGGCTGTGCTCTCACGGTCTCCWTAACTCCAGGAGTTCATTTTCCCCCATCAGCTTCACTCTATTCCCTTTCTCTCCTCCACTATATCCCTCTGTTCTCACGCACACACATCCCTAGGGGTTTACTGTGAGACAGGAAAGAATATTGGTGATAATAATCCCAACATAATCCCATGTTACTGTGATACCTGGCCCTCCTAACACAGAAACTAATACTATTAATACTGACAGAAGGAAGCAGAGAGATCCACTCACACGTCATCCACTGGGATTAAATCTGAAAGCTGAGCTGCTCTCACTGATGTGCTCTTGGCTTTTGCTTCAAAGCTCATTAGTCTAAAATGGTCCAAATGTTTGCATAATAACGGTAGAACCTGTTGTTGAACAGCAGAGCCTGGAAGACAAGCAGTAATCTCCAATCATAAAGTTATGATGCAAAACAACACATAGGTACATGTTTGACAGGACAACGAACATGACAGATCTGCTACCAGGCTCAGCCCAGAGACCCTTCTTTTCATTTAAACTACCACTGTAAACCTTGAAACAGTGCATCTCATATCTCCACATTACCTCCATGGAGGGATYCTACAGAGCAACGCTGGCTGTGTTTATCCTCAGTCCCCTGACACTATTGGATTACTGCAGACGATAGAAGACGCGATGGCTAATCAATAGTGTGTCAGCAATGCAGAGACCTGAAGACTGCCAGGCTGCCTTGACTTTCAACCCCGACTGAGGGATGTTAAACAAGCCCAGATGATTTCTGGCACAGACACAGTGAGTGGGCTACATGAAGAGGGAGCTTAGCCCCAGGGATCTACGGTATTAAGATACTTAATTGTAGCAATTGCTGCCTTGGCTAGGACACATCTACTAGAAATTCAAGAGATTCAAATATTGCTGGAACCACCCTGGTACAATTAAAGGATATATTAAATTACCTCCAGTATATTTATACTGGCTTTATAAGACATCCCTTTAGACAACACTCTCTCTGGAAGATACCTAAAAACACTCAAACATATCCGATACCTCTTAACTACAGCAGAAGATTTAGCAGAAGATTTAAGGACTAAGTAAGAAGACAATCCTAGACTGATTAGGTCGAGGCTAACCGTGGTGGTTGTGGGCTCCCTCCCGTTCCCAGCAGACATGCCTGCCTGACCGTGTAAACTCTCTTTGTTCGTCGCTGGAGGTTCGCGCGTCACTCTCCTAATTGGGTACACTGTCAGACGAGGCCTTATGAAATTGGCCGAGCCCCCTCGTGTAAAATTGTCACTTCACAGAAGTGTTCCGTTATGAAACAGATGCTGAGAAACAGAAACAGTTTTAATGAACCAGAGAAACCTAGCTGAGCTGAGGGAGATAGAATGACACTGCATAGGAGAAGTGGCATGGAGAGACAGAGAGAGAGACAGAGAGAGACTTCTGTCCTAGTTAAATACCATCGCAACTCATCACAGCCCGTGATGCTTTGCCAAACACAAAGCAGCACCACTGCAGTCCTGTCCTAGCTTCACACTATTACCACATAGACCACACAACAAAGCTCATCCAGTCAATACAGCTTGAAAGAGAGAGAAAGATAGATAGAGAATGAGAAATAAAGACCCGCACACAAAAATCTACTGCGTCCATCTACGCACTACCTATACTGCGTCAGTGTCCCAAAAACCTCTACGTAAGTACAACATTGAACAATTTACAGCCAGTTCTGTAACTGTTCCACATTCTGCTAAAGTAAGTTAGTGCCTGTCTGTGGATCCTCTGGCATGCCCTCATACCACTCCTCTGAGAGAGGAACAAAGCTGCAGGCTAACTGTTCAGAACAGTCCACTGCACCTGGAAACTTAGTCCAACTAGCAGTGCTTAAAGGGATAGTTTGGGATTTTAAACACCATGGGACCACGCAGCCATCATACCGCTCAGGGAGGAGATGCATTCTGTCTCCTACAGATGAACGTACTTTGGTGCGAAAAGTGCAAATCAAGCCCAGAACAACAGCAAAGGACCTTGTGAAGATGCTGGAGGAAACAGGTGCAAAAGTATCTATATCCACAGTAAAACGAGTCCTATAAATCGACATAACCTGAAAGGCCGCTCAGCAAGGAAGAAGCCACTGCTCCAAAACAGCCATAAAAAAGCCAGACTGCGGTTTGCAGCTGCACATGGGGACAAAGATCGTACTTTTTGGAGAAATGTCCTGTGGTCTGATGAAACAAAAATATAACTGTTTGGCCATAATGACCATCGTTATGCTTGGAGGAAAAAGGGGGAGGCTTGCAAGCCGAAGAACACCATCCCAACCGTGAAGCACGGGAGTGGCAGCATCATGTTGTGGGGGTGCATTGCTGCAGGAGGGACTGGTGCACTTCACAAAATAGATGGCATCATGAGGAGGGCAAATCACGTGGATATATTGAAGCAAAATCTCAAGACATCAGTCAGGAAGTTAAAGCTTGGTCGCAAATGGGTCTTCCAAATGGACAATGACCCCAAGCATACTTCCAAAGTTGTGGCAAAATGGCTTAAGGACAACAAAGTCAAGGTATTGGAGTGGCCATCACAAAGCCCTGACCTCAATCCTATAGACAATTTGTGGGCAGAACTGAAAAAGCGTGTGCGAGCAAGGAGGCCTACAAACCTGACTCAGTTACACCAGCTCCGTCAGGAGGAATGGGCCAACTTATTGTGGGAAGCTTGTGGAAGGCTACCCAAAATGTTTGACCCAAGTTAAACTATTTAAAGGCAATGCTACCAAATACTAATTAAGTGTATGTAAACTTCTGACCCACTGGGAATGTGATGAAAGAAATAAAAGCTTAAGTAAATCATTCTCTCTACTATTATTCTGACATTTCACATTCTTAAAATAAAGTGGTGATCCTAACTGACCTAAAACAGGGAATTTTTACTAGGATTAAATGTCAGGAATTGTGGAAAAACTGAGTTTAAATATATTTGGCTAAGGTGTATGTAAACTTCTGACTTCAACTGTAAATCATCCATATATATCTACAGCAATAAGACAGATCTTGCTTTTGAGGCCTGTTTGAGTGTTTCTTTAATAGCCTACTGATCCCGTGAGCACCAAGACTCACACAACAGGTTAGTACATTTGTGAAATTGTTTATCCATGCCGTAATAAAGTCTTTATACTTTATTTTCGTTAGAACAGTGCCTCTGGTATTATTTCTAATTCATTTTGGGTTGTTTACATTGTTCCAAATTGTCCGGACAATAATATCTATAATAATAGTAACCGTTCTTTTTCTTGATCTCCTTATTGTTATTATTGTTATGATCATCATTATAATAATAAATGTCATTAGTAGACTTAGTATAGCAGCCTTGTATAACCACCATCAAGCTGTAGGCCTAAGAGCGCATCCTGTTTAGTCTTAATACAGTAACTTACTTAGGCCTATATTTCAATACTTATTTAGGCTACTGTACTCTATCAATCTATCATTAATTTGTTCATGTCATCACACAGCATACGAGTCATTCATGATTTGAAAAGCAATCAAGCATTTTAGTTTTAAAATAACAAAGCGACACTTAAATAATAATTAGCGCAAACAATAAATAAACCGTTCCATTTCTGAAATTGCATTCACAAATGTTTTCAACTGCTTTTAGTCTTTGCTGTAATAAAGGCTTTACAAAACAATATTACAACAGACTCTGGTACGCTTACCATTTATTTATTGTTGTTTAGATTGTTCCAAACGGTCATGAAAATGATATAATAATACACATAATATGCACACAGCATTTGCGCCTTACCTTTTTATTGATCTCCAGTAAATGTATTCCACACAGACTTCCCCTTTACCTCCTGAGAAACCAGTAAACATTCCCCCGTTTTGAGTTTATTTGTTACGACCTCTGCATCCATTTTGCTGCCACATGTGTTACAGTGTTCGGAGTTTGTTTTAACCACATTTTTGATGTGATTAGGATATGCTATAGATCAGGCCCTATTGGTCATGTGCATGCAATGCATAAATGTGTCATGTAAAGAGAGCAAGGGTTGAGTGAGTAGGGAATTATTTTCCTAAACAAATGAGGAATTTCGGTAACAGAACTTTACAGTTAGAAATGGCTGTAATTATGTTACATCTTCAGCAACAGGGACAGCGCGATAAACACTGTTGATGTTCTGTGGTGGTCGCTGCAGCAGGGAGGAGAGAGAGACAACGGGTGCTAGTCTCACAGTCACCCACTGTGACAAACCTAGTACAGTGTACATTCAGCAAGCAGTTTAGCAGTTACAACGAAATATCGCTCTCTCTCTCTCTCTCTTCTGCTTCATTTTTGAAGAAATTAATTTGTTCAAAACTGTTCATGTATTGTCTTTGAGTCAACTACTCACCACATTTATGCACTGCAGTGCTAGCTAGCTGTAGCTTCTACTATCAGTAATAGATTCATTCTGTGATCCTTTGATTCGGTGGACAACATGTTAGTTCATGCTGCAAGAGCTCTGATAGGTTGGAGGACGTCCTCCGTAAGTTGTCATAATTACTGTGTGTAAGTTGTCATAATTACTGTGTAAGTCTATGGAAGGGGGTGAGAACCATGATCCTCCTTGGTTTTGTATTGAAGTCAATGTACCCAGAGGACAGAAACTAGCTGTCCTCCGGCTGAACCATGGTGCTACCCTACAGAGTACTGTTGAGGCTACGGTAGACCATTGCAAATCAGTGTGTTTTAATAAATTATATGGTGACGTGAATATATTTTGTATAGTTTTATCTTTATCTTTGCATTTTACCCCCTCGGGAGGCGAAGGTCGAGTCATTAGTCCTCTGAAACATGACCCGCCAAACTGCGCTTCTTAACACCCGCCCGCTTAACCGGAAGCCAGCTGCACCAATGTGTTGGAGGAAACACTGTTCAACTGACGACCGAAGTCAGCCTGCAGGCGCCTGACCCGCCACAAGGAGTCGCTAGAGTGCGATGAGCCAAGTAAAGTCCCCCCGGCCAAACCAACCCCTAACCCGCACGACCCAGGGCTAGTTGTGATTCGCCCTATGGCCCCAGGATAACTTTTTTACGACTATGAGAAGCTGAGACTCTCTCGGTTTTGCTCTATGGCGCTCATAAGTCACACAAGACTTGTTAGAAGATAAGGGGTTCTGCTACATATAAGATAATAGGAAATGAGTGAGAGAATGAGAGCACGACAGAAAGAGAGACCGCGACAGAGAGAGAGAGAGAGAGCGCGACAGAGAGAGTGAGAGAGAGAGAGAGAGAGCGCGTGACAGCGAGAGAGCGAGAAGGAGAGAGAGAGAGAGAGAGAGAGAGAGAAGAGAGCGCGCACTGGAGAATAATCGGTGAGTTTCATTTTCAGGGAGTCTCTCTCTCTTTCCAGCAGCACTGTGCAGCAGAGTGGAGCAGAGATCAACCGGAGTCGAGAAGAGTGGAGCAGAGCAGGATGGAGAGAGCAGAGCCTAGAGCAGCAGGTCACCCTCTGTGCACACAGTCACATGGTCCAAACAAGAGGGAGAGGGGAGAAACACAGAGGGATAGAAAGAGGGACAGAGACACAAGTGTAGCAGCAACAAGAGAGAGGGAATAGGGTGAGAGAATGAGAGGGATAGTGCGAATGAGAGGGATATAGAAAGAGAAGCGAACAAGAGAAAGACAGAAAGAGGGGGTCGATAGAAAAAGGGAGAATGGTTTATTAAAGTAAGAGAATGAGAGCGAGGTAGATTGCTTCCTTTGGGACCATTGCTTATGAGATTTTACAGCTCTAGTCCTTTCTTTAAACCTGGTGTTTGTTTGCACAGTGGTTTCTATGACAGTGATTGTCTGTCTTAAGATGTTCTGTTTTATGGTGCTCTGTTAGGAAGGGAGAGGAATGTACAACCAGCCTTACTGACGTTTGCATGTGGACGGGGAGACATGAGGGTTTTGATGAGCTAGTCAAGTTAGATGTTTAATAGAAAGACAGGCCAATACAATGCAATCTAAAGTAGCTTGGGAGACAATTTAGGATTCTGGCTACATTTATAGTATAAGAGACATTTATTGGTTAAGTTCATGTTTCATTGTATGTTACAATAAATTACATTGTTTCAATTGTCTCATGCTTTTTTATAATTGAATACTGTCTCTTTAAGTGATCATGCAGCGGCTCATGCTCACTAATTTGGGCTCATGGGTTTCACATGTTAGAACGCTAGCTGTAACTGTCACTTTTTGTCAGTTGTAGCTTAGCTGAGGAGCCATACGGTTTTCTGACCAGGTCCTCATTTTTGATATCCCTGTAGAAATAATTCTACTTATCTGAAGATACTTACAATACCTTTAGTTTACATGAAGATCTGTGGATAACTGTACATACTGGAAACCTGTGGGATAAAGTATTTCGTTTTTTACTCTTTACGCAGGAGTCTCTGGTCGTTTAACTAAAGTGAGTGATGCACGTCTATCATACAGCCTCAAGCGAAACTATCACTGCACCTACATAAATGCTTAGCCTATAGGGTCCGACAGTGAAAACTATGGCTATAGATAGTGATATAGCAAGTGAAAAGGATATGGCGTAGGGCAGGGGTACTCAAGTACTATATTGTCATTTATCAACCCCCACCTCCCAACCCATTCGACCCTAAACTGTTCACACCCCCCTTGTTGCCGTAGAGAAAATGTTGCAATTTTTAAGGCAAATTTCTTTTTTTTCTGTTTAAAAGCTAATTTCCTTGAAATTCCGAATTGACCCGGACCGCCAGTTGAGTATGAGGGGTGTAGGGGCTAAAACGTACACGTTACTAGTACACTCGTGTTCTTCTCGTCTCATTCAGCAGCCACGCTGGCAAGCTAAGAGAAGGAGGACTGTGTTCACATCACCCAAAAATGTCCACAAAATTAATTAGTCTGTACACTCCAAACCATAACAGTCCACCCACTGTCAACAAAAACACATGACACTTAGAGAGAATGAAGCCTAACCAAGCCCAGCCCAGTCCAGCCCTCGCACAGAGTCCAAGGTCCTCTCTCTCTGCCAGCATTACCTTACAGAGAATAGAAACGTTGCCTTGAGTCTACTACCATAAAGCTGTGTGTTGGGGCATTTAACTGTATATGAGTCCTATTCAATTATACTGTATTAGTTTATTTTGCACAGCACGTTGTGAGGTATGTTGACTATGCATTTGCCTATAGAGGTGTAGAGGGAGGTGACACGATTATTCATATGTATGGAGCCGCTGCATGTGGCCATATTTGTTGTTGTGAGAAGCGGCCAAGGGGGCTCAGGGGACATGGTCCCATCACTGATCTAGGGACAGGAACTGAGGGACAGAAGGGAGAGAGAGAAAGATAGAGAGGAGACAGCACAGAGGGGGGCTTTCATTGTCAATACCACCACGGACACACACACACACTCCTCTCTACTTCCTAGCCTCACCCTTTCCTCATGCACACTCTCACACCACAGTCCCTTTCTCTCTCTCCTCATCGATCTTCCTTTCAGTCTCCCTATTCAGGCCCCAGTGTGGGCCTCTCCTAGCCTTGCCCTTGCCAGGACAGAGAATGGGGAGAGCGGGGGCTCAGCGTGACCAAAACAACAAACAAACAACAACATGACTTACAGCTGCAGCCAATCCAATTCTCAAGAGACAAATAACAACGCCACAAACCAATCCCTGGGAAGAGAATCAAACACCAGCCAATCTCTATCTAGATGATGATTTTGACAGCAAATGCCTCTGTAGCTCTGGCGGCCTGAGAGAGTTTGTACCATCTCAGAGGCTGCCAATGGAACTGTGGGGCTGGGAAGTGGAAATTAGCCATTTGGAGATCATTAAGATCAAACAGATGAAAAAGTGAATTTCTCCATCTAGATTCAGCTGCTGTTACACAACCAAGAGGACAGAGAGATTTCAAACAGTTTCTCCCTGCTGATAAACACATTTTCATGTTGTAGTTGGAAACTCAGTGTTTAGTCGGTGTTGCCAATTAGAGCTAATGCTAACGTTGAATCAGCGCTATGGAGAAATTGCAGTGAAAGAACATGAAACATGACAGTTTTACATATTAAAGGGGAAGTCATTTCAGAAGCTTGCAGGATTCCTTACTTACCAACCACAGCTACAAATCCCAATAAAACTACATCAGCTGTTCCGGACAACTTTGTGATCTCACTCTTCGTAGCCGATGTGATTATGACATTTAAAACAGGTTAACATTCACTAGGCCTCCGGGCCAGATGGTTTACCAGGACGTGTAATCAGAGCATGCGCTGATCAGCTGTCAAGTTTCTTCACTGACATTTTCAACCTGTCCCGGACCCTGTCTGTAATACCTACATGTTTCAAGCAGACCACCATAGTCCCTGTGCCCAAGGAAGCCGAAGTAACCTGCCTAAATGCCTACCACCTCCCTCTGCAACTGGATCCTGGACTTCCTGACGGGCCGCCCATAGTTGGTAAGGATAGGCAACAACAAGTCTGCCATGCTGATCCTCAACACTGGGGCCCCTCAGGGGTGTGTACTTAGTCCCCTCCTGTACTCCCTGTTCACCCACGACTGCGTGGCCAAACACGACTCCAACACCATCATTAAGTTTGCTGACGACACAACAGTGATAGGCCTGATCACCGACAATGATGAGAAAGCCTATAGGGAGGAGGTCAGAGAACCGTCAGTGTGGTGACAGGGCAACAACCTCTCCATCAATGAGCAAGACAAAGGAGCTGATCATGGACTACAGGAAAAGGCAGGCCGAACAGGCCCCTATTAACATTAACGTGGCTGTAGTGGAGCGGGTCGAGAGTTTCAAGTTCCTTGGTGTCCACGTCACCAACGAACTATCATTGTACAAACACACCAAGACAGTCGGGAAGAGGGCATGACAAAACCCTGCACACTGACTCTGTACCGGTACCCCCTGTATATAGCCTCGTTATTGTAATGTTATCGTGTTATTTTTGGTACATTTTTTAAAACTTTAGTTTATTTGGTAAATATTTTCTTAACTCTTCTTGAACTGCACTGTTGGTTAAGGACTTGTGAGTAAGCATTTCAAGGTCTACACTTGTTGTATTCGGCGCATGTGACAAATAAATATAGACATAGATTAAGGAAATGAAACGCTAGCCACTTTAAATGTCTCCCTATCTTGCATTACTCATCTCATATGTGTAAACTGTACTCCACACTATTCTACGGTATCTTAGTCACTTTAATTGTGTGTAAATATTGCATCATCCATCTCATATGTATGCTGTATTCTATACTATGCCACTCTATCTTAGTCCAATACCGCTCTGGCATACACCACCGTTCAAAAGTTTGGGGTCACTGAGAAACGTCCTTGTTTTTGAAAGAAAAGCATTTTTGTCGTCCATTAAAATAACATCAAATTGATCAGAATTACAGTGTAGACATTGTTAATGTTGTAAATGACTATTGTAGCTGGAAACGGCAGATTTTTTATGGAATATCTACATAGGCGTACAGAGGCCCGTTATCAGCAACCATCACTCCTGTGTTCCAATGGCACGTTGTATTAGCTAATCCAAGTAAATAATTTTGATTATTAGAAAACCCTTTTGCAATTATGTTAGCACAGCTGAAAACTGTTCTGATTAAAGAAGCAATAAAACTGGCCTTCTTTAGACTAGTTGAGTATCTGAAGCATAAGCATTTGTGGGTTCGTTTACAGGCTCAAAATGGCCAGAAACAAATAACTTAATTCTGAAACTCGTCAGTCTATTCTTGTTCTGAGAAATGAAGGCTATTCCATGCGAGAAATTGCCAAGAAACTGAAGATCTCATACAAGGCGGTGTACCACTCCCTTCTCAGAACAGCGCAAACTGGCTCTAACCAGAATAGAAAGAGGAGTGGGAGGCCCCAGAGTACAACTGAGCAAGAGGATAAGTACATTAGAGTGTCTAGTTTGAGAAACAAACGCCTCACAAGTCCTCAACTGGCAGCTTCATTAAACAGTACCCGCAAAACATCAGTCTGAACGTCAACAGTGAAGAGGCGACTCCGGGATGCTGGCCTTCTAGGCAGAGTTCCTCTGTCCAGTGTCTGTGTTCTTTTGCCTGTCTTAATCTTTTATTTTTATTGGCCAGTCTGAGATATGACTTTTTCTTTGCAATGAGAGTTTCAAGTTCCTCGGTGTCCAATCACTAAGGAAGAAGGCACGACCATGCCTCTTTCCCCTCAGTAGGCTGAAAAGATTTGCCATGGGCCCTCAGATCCTCAAAAAGTTCTATAGCTGCACCATTGAGAGCATCTTGACTGGCTGCATCATCGCTTGGTATGACAACTGCTTGGCATCAGACCGCAAGGCGCTACAGAGAGTAGTGCGTACAGCCCATTATCAAATCAAATCAAATTTTATTAGTCACATACACATGGTTAGCAGATGTTAATGCGAGTGTAGCGAAATGCTTGTGCTTCTAGTTCCGACAATGCAGTAATAACAAGTAATCTAACCTAACAATTCCACAACTACTACCTTATACACACAAGTGTAAAGGGATAAAGAATATGTACATAAAGGATATATGAATGAGTGATGGTACAGAACGGCATAGGCAAGATGCAGTAGATGGTATAGGATACGGTATATACATATGAGATGAGTACTGTAGGGTATGTAAACATAAAGTGGCATAGTTTAAAGTGGCTAGTGGTACATGTATTACATAAAGATGGCAAGATGCAGTAGATGATATAGAGTACAGTATATACATATACATATGAGATGGGTAATGAGGGTATGTAAACATTATATTAAGTGGCATTGTTTAAAGTGGCTAGTGGTACATTTTTACATAATTTCCATCAATTCCCATTTTTAAAGTGGCTGGAGTTGAGTCAGTATGTTAGCAGCGGCCGCTAAATGTTAGTGGTGGCTGTTTAACAGTCTGATGGCCTTGAGATAGAAGCTGTTTTTTCAGTCTCTCGGTCCCTGCTTGATGCACCTGTACTGACCTCGCCTTCTGGATGATAGCGGGGTGAACAGGCAGTGGCTTGCTTCCTGTGACATCGGGTGGTGTAGGTGTCCTGGAGGGCAGGTAGTTGCCCCCGGTGATGCGTTCTGCACCTCACTACCCTCTGGAGAGCCTTACGGTTGTGGGCGGAGCAGTTGCCGTACCAGGCGTGATGTACAGCCCGACAGGATGTCTCTCGATTGTGCATCTGTAGAAGTGTTGTGAGTGCTTTGGTGACCAGCCGAATTCCTTCAGCCTCCTGAGGTTGAAGAGCGCTGCTGCGCCTTCTTCACAACGCTGTCTGTGTGGGTGGACCAATTCAGTTTGTCCGTGATGTGTACACCGAGGAACTTAAAACTTTCCACCTTCTCCACTACTGACCCGTCGATGTGGATAGGGGGGTGCTCCCTCTGCTGTTTCCTGAAGTCCACAATCATCTCCTTTGTTTTGTTGACGTTGAGTGTGAGGTTATTTCCTGACACCACACGCCGAGGGCCCTCACCTCCTCCCTGTAGGCCGTCTCGTCGTTGTTGGTAATCAAGCTACCACTGTAGTGTCATCCGCAAACTTGATGATTGAGTTGGAGGCGTGCATGGCCACGCAGTCGTGGGTGAACAAGGAGTACAGGAGAGGGCTCAGAACGCACCCTTTGTGGCCCCAGTGTTGAGGATCAGCGGGGTGGAGATGTTGTTACCTACCCTCACCACCTGGGGGCGGCCCGTCAGGAAGTCAGGACCCAGTTGCACAGCGCGGGGTCGAGACCCAGGTCTCGAGCTTGATGACGAGTTTGGAGGGTACTATGGTGTTTAAATGCTGAGCTGTAATCGATGAACAGCATTCTCACATAGGTATTCCTCTTGTCCAGATGGGTTAGGCAGTGTGCAGTGTGGGTTGCGATTGCGTCGTCTGTGGACCTATTGGGTCGGTAAGCAAATTGGAGTGGGTCTAGGGTGTCCGGTAGGGGTGGAGGTGATATGGTCCTTGACTAGTCTCTCAAAGCACTTCATGATGACGGAAGTGAGTGCTACGGGGCGGTAGTCGTTTAGCTCAGTTACCTTAGCTTTCTTGGGAACAGGAACAATGGTGGCCCTCTTGAAGCATGTGGGAACAGCAGACTGGGATAAGGATTGATTGAATATGTCCGTAAACACACCAGCCAGCTGGTCTGCGCATGCTCTGAGGACGCGGCTGGGATGCCGTCTGGGCCTGCAGCCTTGCGAGGGTTAACACGTTTAAATGTTTTTTCCACCTCGGCTGCAGTGAAGGAGAGCCCGCAGGTTTTGGTAGGGGGCCGTGTCAGTGGCACTGTATTGTCCTCAAAGCGGGCAAAAAAGTTATTTAGCCTGTTCGGGAGCAAGACATCCTGGTCCGCGACGGGGCTGGTTTTTTTTTGTAATCCGTGATAGACTGTAGACCCTGCCACATACCTCTGTGTCTGAGCTGTTGAATGCGACTCATTTTGTCTCTGTACTGGGACTTAGCCTGTTGATTGCCTTGCGGAGAGAATAGCTACACTGTTTGTATTCGGTCATGCTTCCGGTCACCTTGCCCTGGTTAAAAGCAGTGGTTCGCGCTTTCAGTTCACGCGAATGCTGCCGTCAATCCACGGTTTCTGGTTTGGGAATGTTTTAATCGTTGCTGTGGGTACGACATCGTCAATGCACTTCCTAATAAACTCGCTCACCGAATCAGCATATTCGTCAATGTTGTTGGACGCAATGCGGAACATATTCCAATCCGCGTGATCGAAGCAGTCTTGAAGCGTGGAATCAGATTGGTCGGACCAGCGTTGAACCGACCTGAGCGCGGGAGCTTGTTGTTTTAGTTTCTGTTTGTAGGCTGGAATCAACAAAATGGAGTCGTGGTCAGCTTTTCCGAAAGGAGGGCGGGGGAGGGCCTTATATGCGTCGCGGAAGTTAGTATAACAATGATCCAGGGTTTTACCAGCCCTGGTAGCACAATCGATATGCTGATAGAATTTAGGGAGTTATATCACTGGGGCTGAGCTCCCTGCCATCCAGGACCTCTATACCAGGCAGTGTCAGAGGAAGGCCCTACAAATTGTCAAAGACTCCAGCCATCCAAGTTATAGACTGTTCTCTCTGCTACCACATGGCTAGTCTGGAACCATCATGCCCCTGAACAGCTTCTACCCCCAAGCAATAAGACTGCTAAATAGCTAAACGGACTATATGCATTGACCCCCCTTTTGCACTAACTCTTTGGACTCATCACATACGCTGCTGCTACTGCTTATTATCTATCCTGTTGCCTAGTCACTTGACCCCTACCCAAATGTACATATCTACCTCAATTACCTCGTACACCTGCACATTCGACTCAGTACTGGTACCCCGTGTATATAGCCAAGTTATCGGTACTCATTGTGTATTTATTCCTTGTGTTATCTTTCTATATTTTTTTCCTTTGTCTCTCTGCATTGTTGGGAATGGCTTGTAACTAAGCATTTCACTGTTAGTCTACAACTGCTGTTTACAAAGCATGTATACTCAGGGAATTCTGTGGTATTCTGCAAAGAGCTTTTTAAAGGGTTATTCAAAGAAATTCAATTGGTGGCTCAGTTGGTAGAGCATAGCACAGTTGGTAGAGCATGGTGCTTGTAACGCCAGGGTTGTGGGTTCAGTACCCACGGGGGCACAGTATGAAAGAATTATGCAGGCACTACTGTAAGTCGCTCTAAGTACAGTTGTTGGAAGTTTACATACACTTAGGTTGGAGTCATTAAAACTTGTTTTTCAACCACTCCACAAATTTCTTGTTAACAAACTATAGTTTTGGCAAGTCGGTTAGGACATCTACTTTGTGCATGACACAAGTCATTTTTCCAACAACTGTTTTACAGATAGATTATTTCACTGTATCACAATTCCAGTGGGTCAGAAGTTTACATACACTAAGTTGACTGTGCCTTTATACAGATTGGAAAATTCCAGAAAATGATGTCATGGCTTTAGAAGCTTCTGATAGGCTAATTGACATCATTTGAGTCAATTGGAGATGTACCTGTGGATGTATTTCAAGGCCTACCTTCAAACTCAGTGCCTCTTTGCTTGACATCATGGGGAAACCCCCCCCCAAAAAATCAGCCAAGACCTCAGAAAAAAAAATGGTAGACCTCCACAAGTCTGGTTCATCCTTGGGAGCATAAAAAAGCCGCCATAAAAAAGACAGACCGGTTTGCAACTGCACATGGGGACAAAGATCGTACTTTTTGGAGAAATGTCCTCTGGTCTGATGAAACAAAAATAGAACTGTTTGGCCATAATGACCATCGTTATGTTTGGAGGAAAAAGGGGGAGGCTTGCAAGCCGAAGAACACCATCCCAACCGTGAAGCACGGAGGTGGCAGCATCATGTTGTGGGGGTGCATTGCTGCAGGAGGGACTGGGGCACTTCACAAAATAGATAGCATCATGAGGGGGAAAAATTATGTGGATATATTTAAGCAACATCTCAAGACATCAGTCAGGAAGTTAAAGCTTGGTCGCAAATGGGTCTTCCAAATGGACAATGACCCCAAGCATTCTTCCAAAGTTGTGGCAAAATGGCTTAAGGACAACAAAGTCAAGGTATTGGAGTGGCCATCACAAAGCCCTGACCTCAATCCTATAGAAAATGTGTGGGCAGAACTGAAAAGGCGTGTGCAAGCAAGGAGGCCTACAAACCTGACTCAGTTACACCAGCTCTGTCAGGAGGAATGGGCCTAAATTCACCCAGCTTCTTGTGGGAAGCTTGTGGAAGGCTACCCAAAATGTTTGACCCAAGTTAAACAATTTAAAAGCAATTCTACCAAATACTAATTGAGTGTACGTAAACTTCTGACCCACAGGGAATGTGATGAAAAAAATCAAAGCTGAAATAAATCAATCTCTCTACTATTATTCTGACATTTCACATTCTTAAAATAAAGTGGTGATCCTAACTGACCTAAAACAGGGACTTTTTAACCAGGATTAAATGTCAGGAATGATGAAAAACTGAGTTTAAATGTATTTGGCTAAGGTATATGTAAACTTCCGACTTCAACTGTAAGTAAAATGTAACAGTGAAGCTGGTTTATCAAGCCCATATGTCTCTCTGATCTAATTCTATTTAACTACATAAAACCCAACACTTTCAAATTAATTTCATTTCCAAGTGCATAATATGTATTTCTTATAGAAACACCAATTACATGTAATGTGTATTTCAGAGGACTACTTTAGAGTTGTTATATGCATCAGTGGATCTGATTAATGGAATCTGTAAATACAGGATTATGGGTAGACGTTTCAGCCCTCCGCAACGGCACTTCAACTGAGCTCAGAGAAAAGAACTGCCTATGGCCTTTAGGTTTATTTGTAAATTTACTGTAATCCGCAGTATTGCAGCCATTGCAGATTCCTTTAGTTTGCGCGATCAAATACATTTCATAGAACAAAGAGGGTGATGGATAAAGAGTGACCAGTGTTATCAGGTTGACATCTGCTAGGTGCCAGCCCCTCAGCCTGAACACACACACAACTGCTGACGGTTCAGCCTGCCTAGTGAATGGCCGCAACACAACAGATAACAAAAACACACCATTCTGCACAATGGATCAGAGTACAGGAGAGCCTAAACCGAGTCTCTATGAAGTGAATAAGGAGTCAAACACAAGACATCAGACTATAAGTGATAAGACAACAGAAGCCTTCAGAACCACTTGTTTCCTGCCTGAAATCAAGGTCAGCAATATTGTTGTTTTCCCCAAGTGGAAAAGTAAACTGATAAACTCAAATAATTCCGTCACTTAAAGAAAGGAATTGTTGCCATGGGAGCTGAACCCTCAGCTCCTGTCTGGAAGCTGCCCAAGTCTGGATGTGTAAACCCACAATGCAAATAATCACAACATTCTTTGGGGAGTTTTTCCCCCTCTTCAAGGTTATTCCTCTTCATGGCAATCAATCTTCCATACATAGGAGAAAACTGGGCCTTTACACAGCGACTGCACAAAACAGTACTTACATGTATGACCATTAAAAAGGTAGTAATGGGTAGTAAAGTACAGAATGGAACAGTAGTATTGTAACTCGTGGTCAACCTGTAAACATTATGATGCAACTGAGAAGTTGCACATAGTGTTTAAATGCACGGACTGCAGAAAAGACGACAGAGAATGAAAAGAAAGAGAAACACAGCTCAGAGGGAGGACTGCGATGAAGAAGGTTCACACAAAATACCCTAACAATCAGGAGCAAAGTGCCTGATTTCATTATGAAAACAAAACGCTGCTAGCTCTATATCAGGACATCTAAAACCAATGTTCCACCTCTTCAACCCCCACATAAGGACAAGGCACGCCAGCCAGTCAGTCAGTCAGATAGTGAGTGTCACAGGCAGCAGTGGTTTATCTAGACAAGGAAAGAAAGTGCTTAGTGCCCCCCTCCCCACGGTTATGTAACCATGTCTCAAATGAGACTTTCATGGTTGCCATTATGGCCCCATGTACCTATCGGGTCGTTCTGTCATTTCAACAAGCCATGACACCCACCATCTCAGATTGGTCTGAAATCTTTTCTGTTGTTAGTAACCGATATGATTACCATTCCTACAACATTCTTTTTTTTAAATATAATTTGATCTCTGAGAAATTAATCAAATTGATTGCACCCAAATTGGCCATTTTAATGTATAGGATTCATATAATATTCAACAAATATAGTAACCTAAATCCGATTTGGACGAAACTTTTTTCTAACAATGAGTCAGACGAGGAATCCAAAGAAATGGTCAAAAGCCACCCACGGACCCCACGCCAATCCCACCCAACAACCAGTATACAGTGTCAGTTCTCTATGCAGTAGTATAGAGCTGTGGATCTGAGTATTGTTTCTTCATCCTATGTAATGTATTCCCAGTGAATTTGGTGGTTTTTCCCTGTTCAGAGAACTCATCCTGATATTACCAGATTCTGACCCCTAGATGGTGCTTTTCCTGCTATTATTATTATTATGTTTTAAATTCAGCCACATCAATGTTAAAGGGATAGTTCACCCAAATTACACAATTACATATTAATTTCCTTACCTTGTAAGTAGTCTATGGACAAGGTATGACAGCAACCCATGCTTTGGTTTTGTTTAGCATTTGTGGTACAAATCCAGTGCAAGTCAACGGAACCTATATTAGCATTTTCACACTTCATATCCAATTAATCTATAAGAAGCATCGAGTTAAACAATTCATTGTTAGATACTTTAGGATGATTTGAACATGAACCGTGAAAATAACAATATACAGTACCGCTCAAAAGTTGACACCTACTCATTCAAGGGTTTTTCTTTAATTGTAATATTTTCTACATTGTAGAATAATAGTGAAGACATCAAAACTATGAAATAAAACATATGGAATCATAAAGTAAAAAGTATTAAACAAATCAAAATATATTTTATATTTGAGATTCTTCAAAGTAGCCAAATCAAATCAAAGTTTATTTGTCACGTGCGCTGAATACAACAGATGTAGACCTTACAGTGAAATGCTTACTTACAGGCTCTAACCAATAGTGCAAAAAAGGTATTAGGTGAAAAATAGGTAAGTAAAGAAACAAAAACAACAGTAAAAAGACATTGAAAAATAACAGTAGCGGGGCTATATACAGTAGCGAGGCTACATACAGACACCGGTTAGTCGGGCTGATTGAGGTAGTATGTACATGTAGATATGGTTAAAGTGACTATGCATATATGAGGAATAGAGAGTAGCAGTAGCGTAAAAGAGGGGTTGGCGGGTGGTGGGTGGCGGGTGGCGGGACACAATTCAGATAGCCCGGTTAGCCAACGTGCAGGAGCACTGGTTGGTTAGGCCAATTGAGGTAGTATGTACATGAATGTATAGTTACAGTGACTATGCATATATGAGGAATAGAGAGTAGCAGCAGCGTAAAAGAGGGGTTGGGCAGCACACAGTGCAAATAGTTAAAATGTTTACTAATGAATGTAGCAACAGTTAGGTAGAGACAAAAAACATATTCAATTAAATTGGGCAACTCTGATGCCAGAACACCAATATGCCATAGAGTAATACCAGTGACGCAATGTAACACCAGTGACACAATGTAACACAATGTAACACCAGTGACACAATGTAACACCAGTGACACAATGTGAAACCAATGACAAACATAAGATTATTTCAAACAAATTTGATCAATTTATTAGTAATATTTTTAATTACAAATAATTTCCTACTCTGTCACGCCTATCCACAAAACTACGTAGCTTGTTAAAACAGTATATATAAATTCTCATGCCATGTGACAAATATTGTGTAGGTCTACTTAACGGGATAGTTACGAAATAAACTATTGGTTTCCTTACTGTGTTAGCAGTCTATGGACAAGGTATGACAGCAATCAATGATTTGGTTTTGGGCCACAAATTCAAAATAATTAGCATTTGAAACAGTGGCCAGGTAAACACTGTCGTTCCTGCTGTCAATCTCTCTCTGTGTTTTGCCTGTCTGACCCACCATTTCCTTCGCTCCTGTCTTTTTTCCCTTTATGTGAGATCCTTCACTCTCTTTTTTGACTCTCTAAATCCTTTAATAAGTAAGTCTGGTGTTTTTGATTAAGGGAGGCTGCTCTGCGGTGTGGGTTAGCATCCCTGCGCTGTCTGTAGAGTCTTTGCTTTTCAACAGCACCTCATTTCGCCATATCTATCAAAAGGAAAGCCATTTTATGTGATTACAATATTGAAAATGTAATAAAATGATAATAATACTTTTTTTATATAATTGTTGAGGGTTTTATAAAACATTACGGTGAGAATTTTTGTGCAGTGTTATTGATTGTCACTGGCGTTATCTTCATGTCACTGGTGTTACCAGCAAGAACATTAACACCAGTGACGATTACACCAGTGACAAATCTGCAGAAAAGATGGCCTATCAAAGATGGCGACCACTGTAGCTCAAACCACATTTCTTAAATTGTAAATAAATCACTTTATAAAAATGATTGATCAAATTGCATGTTTCAATTCCTTTCCCCTTACTATAAACTGTATAACCCCAGTGACACATCTTAAGTCCTCGCATGAAATTACCAAGTTAATCATCAAATTGTTAACATATGAAGAGAGAGTGCACACACCATGTGCTTTTCAAAACAGTCCCGTCTCCAATGAACCTTTGACCGAGGAAGAAGTTTTGTTTTTTACACATTTTAACACCAGTGACATGAAATTGAGGGACAGCTATTACTTGTAAATTATTTGTAATATTTATTTGATATTTTAGTTTAAGTAGTCCACTAAATAACTATAATACTATAACACTTACCTTTGTATTATGACATTTAAAGGATGGAGAATTTAAATTTTAACAAAAAATATGTCACTAAAACATGACTCCTGATCCAAGGGACAAGCCAATTTCATGGTCAATGTCTTACATATGTTTTATTAACAATAAAACACAACCAATAAAAAAAAAWAAAAAAAAAAATGGTGTCATTATCTCACACTTTTAAGTGTTTTTCCTGGTGAATAAAGCTGGGACAGGAAAGCCAACATTTTCATAGAATGACCCAGAAGTAAGATACAGTACATTTACAGAAGTATGTGGACACCCCTTCAATTTAGCGGATTTGCCTATTTCAGCCACATCCATTGCTGACAGGTGTACAAAATCAAGCACACAGCCATGCAATCTCCATAGACAAACATTGGCAGTAGAATGGTCTTACCGAAGAGCTCAGTGACTTTCAACGTGGTACCCTCATAGGATGTCACCTTTTCCAACAAGTCAGTTTGTAAAACACTCACTACGAAACACTCACTACGAGTTCCAAACTGCCTTTGGAAGCAACGTCAGCACAAGAACTGTTCGTCGGGAGCTTCAAGAAATGGGTTTCCATGGCTTAGCAGCTGAACACAAGCCTAAGATCACCATGAGCAATGCCAAGCATCGGCTGGAGTGGTGTAAAGCTCCCCCGCATTGAACTCTGGAGTAGCGGAAACACGTTCTCTGCAGTGATGAATCGCGCTACACCATCTGGCAGTCCGACAGACGAATCTGGGTTTGGCTGATGCCAGGAGAACGCTACCTGCCCCAATGCATAGTGCCAACTGTAAAGTTTGGTGGAGGAGGAATAATGGTCTGGGCTGTTTTTCATGGTTCGGGCTAGGCCTCTTAGTTCCAGTGAAGGGAAATCTTAAACGCTACAGCATACAATGAAATTCTAGACGCTTCTGTGCTTCCAACTATGTGGCAACAGTTTGGGGAAGGCCCTTTCCTGTTCCAGCATGACAATGCCCCTGTGCACAAAGCCAGGTCCATACAGAAATGGTTTGTCAAGATCCGTATGGAAGAACTTGACTGGCCTGTACAGAGCCCTGACCTCAACCTTCGGGATGAATTGGAATGCCGACTGCGAGCCAGGCCTAATAGCCCAACATCAGTGCCCAACCTCACTAATGCTCTTATACTAAATGAAAGCAAGTCACCGCAGCAATGTTCCAACATCTAGTGGAAAGCCTTCCCAGAAGTGGCAGCTATTGTAGCAGCAAAGGGGAACCAACTCCATATTAAATGGCCATTTTTTTGGAATGAGATGTTCAAAGAGCACGTGTCCACATACTTTTGATCATGTAGTGTATATATATCGATTTTGAGCAGGGGTTGGAGCCGGTTCAGGGAACCGAAAACCGGAAAATAACTACACTTTTCAAGGAACAGAATCGGGAATGAAAGTGATCAATACTGTTCCGGAACAGAACCGTTATTTTAAAAGCATGGGAACCAGTTAATAAAGTTATTTTACAATCCAGGGTTGTTTTTTTTGCACCTATGCAAAGCCCTCCCTCTATTTTGGTACCACCCATATGTAGTTTGTTTTTGATCGCAGGTTTAGGGATAGCTGAAGAACTGCAACATTTACCTGGAGCTAACTCTGCAAATAGCACTGCTGGGTGACTTGAAAAGCCATAGTCAATCAATCAATAATAACGTACTCTTAGTAAAAATTGTCATCTTTAATTTACAATCTGGAGAAACTATGAGAATAGAAAGATTCAGAACTTTTGTGAAACATCACAACATAGTTGAAAATATATGGCAAATAGAAATCAAAACTGGATGGTTTTCAGAGATAGATGTGAGGGGTTGAGGGTAGCTGAAGGGTGGGACAAAAAAACGAAAAAAAAATATAAATAACTAATGTAAAATATACAGTGTTCGTAAAATGTATGTAGTATGTATAAGCTGGAAGTAGAAGCCTTAGTATTGTTGTCCATTAGCTTACTCCAATTAGGGGAGGGGTGGTAGGGTTAGAGGAAAATAATACAGAAGGCAAAAATATTTAATATATTTAATATATATATATATATGGGGGATTGGAAATGATGCAGACAAATTACATTGATAGAACCCACAATACAGCTGCAATATTAAAGCAAAAAAAAAAAAAAGACCTCCCTCTGTCAATCAGAAACTTCTTCCAGTGTCTGCCAGCCAGCTGAATATCTTTGCCAGTGTGTGTCCGTGTAGTATACCTGCCCCTCCCCCTCCAAAGCATAGCTGTAGCCATTTTCTGAAGATTTCTCACAACAAGCGTATCTCTGTGAAATGTCAATGGAACACTGAGCCTACAGTACCACGGGCTTTATATTTTCAAAGCCTTTTACATTCAATTCAGCTCGTGTTATGTTAATTTAGCTTTTTGCGACCCACAGAAAAACAACTTTGCAGACAACCACCTCAACATGTTAAATCCTCCAAAAGTTGAGGTGAGAAAGCTGCACGGTGCTTATTATCGGACGTTTTAGGCTACAAAATTTTACTATTTTTATATTAATGATATGTAAGAGAAAGACCCCACTGAACGATTCAGAACATAAAGAATCATATGTCTTGGTAAATGTATTTTAGAACATAAGGAAGTGAAATTGAAATCACCAAAGCGCCCTTTCACCCACAAAATAGGTGGACACCCTACCTTATAACAGGAACAGCACCATCTACTGGTCAGAATATGGTAATATCAGGATGTAGGATGGGACATAAACCTAACAACTTTAATGACTAATTTCTCTGAAGAGAAAAAAAAAATCCCTGGGAATACATTACATTAGGATGAAGAGACAATACTCTTAGCCGCAGCTCCATACTTCTTGTCAAGCACTGATACTATATACTTGTTGTTGGGGTGGGATTGGCGTGGGGCGCCTGTGGTTGGCTTTTGACCATTCCTTTGGATTCCTTATGTATAACTCGTTATCAGAAAAAAGTTTGGTCTAAATCGGGTGTTAGGTACTATATTTATTGAATATTATATGAATCCTATAAATTAAAAATGGCCAAATTGGATACAATAAATTAGCTTAATTTCTCAGAGATCAAATTATATTTCAACAAAATAATGTTGCAGGAACGGTAATGTTATCGGTTCCCAACAGAAAATATTTCAGAATAATCTGAGATGGTGGGTGTCGAAATCTTCTTGTGCTTTTTGAGGAAAAACAACCCCCATCACTCCTTCACTGTACTGTAATATGCCTGAGTAGTACAGTGTGACTGTCTGATGATGCTCTTTGACCCAGGAACACACTCAAACCCTTACACCTTCAGACTGAAGAACATTTATATTGATTGTAACCTTTCTCCTATTCATCCTGTGTGCAGCAGAGAAAACAAGTGGCATCAGTAGTTCTGAGTCACCAATAGCGTAAAAGCTGGTTTGCTGCATACAGACAGAATTCAGATCACAGTCACTCATCAATGTTTAAACTAAGAACTGTCATGATGGTTACAACCCTGTATGGTCAGGACTTTAAAATGGTTTTACCTCTGGAATAATGAACATTAAGAAAGCCTATAGCACATAAATAGACAAACCTAAATCAGAAGCCTATAAGCGTCTGAGAGAATAATTTCATCCACCAACTGGCTCGCTGTCTGTCAAATATATTCGTGGCAGCAATTGAGCCTGTTAGGTTAGACAGAGAAGAACTATTATGAGTTTCGGTGAACAGGTACAAGCATCTCCAATCCCTATCCAGCTGTAAAATATGACAATGTCACAGGCAGGCGTGGCTCTGCTCTGGCAAGCCTTATATCAGAATGAGGACAGGAACAGCGGCAGACAGAGCACAACTGTTGCTCTGGTGATATTTGTCAAAGGGGACACGATTTGCATGAGCTGCTTTCCCATTCAAACCCACAGTGCCACACTAACCTGACTAAGCTGGCCACCTCCACCTAACAGTCAAATCAGTAGGAAACGGGAAGCTCATCACGAAGTCAAGGCGACACGGACCCATTTTCATCCACCCCTTTTCCGCACCCCTTTTCCATTGTTAGGTTTCCATAGTGGACCCATTTTTCTTCATGACAGCTTGCGACTGTTCCAAAACACTTTAAGGTACAAGCAAAACGCTAAGCTAATGGACAGAGATTGCTAATCAAGCTCTGTCCGAGACATCCAACACGGGGAAAACATCTCCTGACACTGTTTATTTGAACTTAGCCTTGTGGAGTTGGTATGGGAACCAAGCCTAGATGATGAGTAATGTTGCCTGAGACCTGAAGACTTCGTGTTCGATCCTTAAACTAATGACTAGGCTTTAGCTCAGCGAGCTAACAGTTCAGTGCAGTCGACCCGAGTTCAAACCCAGCCAGTCATACACGCTTGCTAGAGACAGCGATTCTAGGTAGTTCAGTGTGGAATAAAAGAAACCGGTAGAGGAAACCCAGCACACAACAAAGAGACCAACATGGCTATCTGGTTGTCTACTTCCTTGAGTGCTGACTCTAAGCGTCTTCCAGTAACCTTCCTCCAGCATGATCACATCCTGTGTGGGTCTGTTTGAGACACCTGAAGAGGGTGCAGGGCAGGTCATCCACACTGTGCTGTGTACAGAGTAAATGGACTGCTTTGATCATGTCCAATTCCAAAAGGAGAAAACATCTTGCTTGTCTTTGAGTTAAACATGTACATATTCAGTAAGGTGAATGTATGTGTATTATCTTATTCCATTCCAATGGTTTAGATGTTAAATGTATATCATTTATGCCCTGCTGTTTTTATTTGTTGCTAAATATAGATTGAAGAAATGCACATGATAGGTCACACACAATAGGTACTGTCCATGTGTCAATGTCATCACCTGGGATGTTCATGTGAGAGCTGGTCAGGTCTAGTAGCATGTCTGCTCACGAGGCAGCTTTTTCTGAGTCACATTTCCATTAATGATGGGGGGGGGGGGGATCTTATGCTTCCTTTTGTCCGTCTGTACCAAACATTTGGTGAGCAATATGTCTGGAACATCGAATCGCAATAAAATCACAGTATTGAATTACAATACATATAGAATCGTGAGAATAGCAAAACATATTGTATCACCACCTACGTATTGTGGTAATATTGTATCGTGAGATCCCTGGCAATTCCCAGCCCTTATTTCCATTAGTCTTCACTATGACCATACTGTATAATACTGGCCATATATCTCCATCACTCAGTATTCTAACAGAGGTACAGTGCATTCGGAAAGTATTCAGGCCCCTTGCATTTTTCAGATTTTGTTACGTCACAGCCTTAATTTAAAATCGATTAAATAAAACATTTTCCTCATCAATCTACACACAATACCCCATAAAGATAAAGCGAAAAAACAAGTTTAGAAATTTTTCCACATTGAATTTTTTTTAACAGAAATATCTTATTTACATAGGTATTCAGACCCTTTGCTATGAGACTCAAAATTGAGCTCAGGTACATCCTGTTTCCATTGATCATCCTTGAGATGTTTCTACAACTTGATTGGAGTCCACCTGTGGTAAATTCAATTGATTGACAGGATTTGGAGCAGCAGGTAGCCGAGTAGTTAGAGCGTTGGGCCAGTAGCTGAAATGTTGTTGGATCGAATACCCGAGCTGACAAGGTAAACATCTGTCGTTCTGCCCCTGAACAAGGCAGTTAACCCACTGTTCCCCGGGAGGCCATCATTGTAAAAAAGAATGTGTTCTTAACCGACTTGCTTAGTTAAATTAAATAAAGGTTAAATTAATAAAAATGTATTTGAAAAGGCACACACCTGTCTATAAAGTCCCACATTTGACAGTGCATGTCAGAGCAAAAACCAAGCCATGAGGTCGAAGGAATTATCCATAGAGCTCCAAGACAGGATTGTGTCGAGGCACAGATCTGTGGAAGGGTACCAAAATATGTCTGCAGCATTGAAGGTCCCCAAGAACACAGTGGCCTCCATCATTCTTAAATGGTAGAAGTTTGGAACCACCAAGACTCTTCCTAGAGCTGGCCACCCGGCCAAACTGAGCAATCGGGGGAGAAGGGCCTAAGTCAGGGAGGTGACCAAGAACCCGATGGTCACTGACAGAGCTCCAGAGTTCCTCTGCAGAGATGGGAGTACCTTCCAGAAGGACAACCATCTCTGCAGCACTCTACCAATCAGGCCTTTATGGTAGAGTGGCCAGATGGAAGCCACTCCTCAGTAAAAGACACATGACAGCCCGCTTGGAGTTTGCCAAAAGGCATTTAAAGACTCTCAGACCATGAGAACCAAAATTCTCTGGTCTGAAGAAAACAAGATTGAACTCTTTGGCCTGAATGCCAAGCGTCACGTCTGGAGGAAAACTGGCAACATTCCTACGGTGAAGCGTGGTGGTAGCAGCATCATGTTATGGGGATGTTTTTCAGCGGCAGGGACTGAGAGACTAGTCAGGATAGAGGAAAAGATGAATGGAGCAAAGAGATACAGAGAGATCCTTGATGAAAACCTGCTCCAGAGGGCACAGGACCTCAGACTGGGGTGAAGGTTCCTAAGCACACAAACTGGGGTGAAGGACCCTAAGCACACAGCCAAGACAACGCAGGAGTAGCTTCGGGACAAGTCTCTGAATGTCCTTAAGTGGCCCAGCCAGAGCCCGGACTTGAACCCGATCGGACATCCCTGGAGAGACCTGAAAATAGCTGTGCAGCGACACTCCCCATCCAGCTTGAGAGGGAGGATCTGCGGAGAAGAACGGGAGAAACTCCCTAAATACAGGTGTGCCAAGTTTGAAGCATCATACCCAAGAAGACTAATTGCTGCCAAAGGTGCTTCAACAAAGTACTGAGTAAAGGGTCTGACTACTCATGTAAATGTGATATTTCAGTTTGCAACAATAAAAAGGTTATTGCTTTGTCATTATGGGGTATTTTGTGTAGATTAATGAGGAAAAACAACTATTGAATCCATTTTAGAATAAGGCTGTAACGTAACAAAATGTGGAAAAAGTCAAGGGGTCTGAATACTTTCCGAATGCACTGTATTTCACACATCCAGCCCAGTGTTTTTCTGCATTACAGAGTGGCCTTCAGTAGGGGATGGTCTGCCTGCTAGCGGCTCTCAGCAGTGGGGAGGAATGTAGCACACCAGTGCAAAGAGCCCTGGTAATGTGCTGGGCAGTGAGTGAGGCTATATGTTTGACTAAAGCAGCATAACTAAGAGTTGTTCCTGACCATGTGACCTTACCAGAAAAAACTATGCCTTAGTAATAAGCTAGGCCAGGGCCTAGTCATCGGCTATATAGCCTAATAGGGCCCTGAGTTTTTCCTACTCAGGTTGTCAGGAAACTCTCAGGAACCTGAATATTACACAGTCAAGATTGTGGAGTCTGTACTAGGCCAGTGTGGTACGTCACTTAACAGTGCACTCAGAGAAGTATTCAGACCCGTTGACTTTTCTCACATTTTGTTACGTTACAGACTTATTCTAAAATTGATTAAATTGTTGTTTCCCCCATCGTCAATCTACACACAATACCTCATAATGACTAAGCYAAAACAGGGTTTTTAGAAATGTCACATTTACATATTCAGATCCTTTACTCAGTACTTTGTTGAAGCACCTTTGGCAGCGAATACAGCCTTGAGTCTTCTTGGGTATGACACTACAAGCTTGGCACCACTGTATTTGGAAAGATTCTCACATCTTTCTCTGCAGATCCTCTCAAGCTCTGTCAAGTTGGATGGGGAGCGTCCCTGCACAGCTATTTTCAGGTATCTCCAGAGATGTTTGATCGGGTTCAAGACCGGGCTCTGGCTGAGCCACTTAAGGACATTCAGAGACTTGTCCCGAAGCCACTCATGCGTTGTCTTGGCTGTGTGCTTAGGGTCCTTGTCCTGTTGGAAGGTGAACCTTTGCCCCAGTCTGAGGTCCTGAGCGCTCTGGAGCAGGTTTTCATCAAGGATCTCTCTGTACTTTGCTCTGTTCATCTTTGCCTCGATCCTGACAAGCCTCCCAATCCCTGCCGCTGAAAAACATCCCCACAGCATTATGTCACCACCATGATTCACTGTAGTTATGGTGCCAAGTTTCCTCCAGACGTAACGCTTGGCATTCAGGCCAAATAGTTCAGTCTTGGTTTCATCAGACCAGAAAATCTTGTTTCTCATGGTCTGAGAGTCCTTTAGGTGCCTTTTGGCAAACTTCAAGCGGGCTGTCAAGTGCCTTTTACTGAGGAGTGGCTTCTGTCTGGCCACTCTACCATAAAGGCCTGATTGGTGGAGTGCTGCAGAGATGGTTGTTCTTCTGGAAGGTTCTCCCATCTACACAGAGGAACTCTGGAGCTCTGTCAGAGTGACCATCGGATTCTCGGTCACCTCCCTGACCAAAGCCCTTCTCCCCCGATTGCTCAGTTTGGCCGGGCGGCCAGCTCTAGGAAGAGTCTTGGTGGTTCCAAACTTCTACCATTTAAGAATGATGGAGGCCACTGTGTTCATGAGGACATTCAATGCTGCAGACATATTTTGGTACCCTTCCCCAGATCTGTGTCTCGACACAATCCTGTCTCAGAGGTCTATGGACAATTCCTTCAACCCCATGGCTTGGTTTTTGCTCTGACCTTAGAGTCTCATAGCAAAGGGTCTGAATAGTTATGTAAATAAGGTATCTGTTTTTTATATAAATTTGCTAAAATTTCTAAAAAACTGTTTTCGCTCTGTCATTATGGGGTATTGTGTGCATATTGATGAGGAAAAAAATATTTTATACATATTAGAATAAGGCTGTAAGGTAACATGTGGAAAACGTCTAGGAGTCTGAATACTTCCCGAAAGCACTGTGTGTACTCGAGCATTTCCTATTAAAAGAACCCTTGAGCACCAACATGTGAAGTTCATAGGAGTAGGCTTGCATAGGAGTAGGTTGTTGCATAGGTTGTTGATATGCTCCAATAAACTTCATAAACTTCACGTTGGTGCTCATGGGTCCTTTTACATGGAAATTACCATTGGCTATAATGGGAAATCAATCATAGTAGTCACAAATCAGTTGGGTCACCTGCTACTGTCCTTCCACTGGCATACTGTTATGTTCAGCTCATAACTGTTGGTAAAAGCAAGACTGAAAACAGTCTGGACAATCCCTCCCTCTCAATCTTCTCTCTCTCTAGTCACCTCTCCCAGCTCTTACTGACACCTGCCACCTACTCTCTTTCCATTTACTGGAACAAGCATCCTCACCCACTGAGCACCAACCGACACCGGACGTCCATCAACGTTGAAAAGTAGTTCACATTTGGTCAGTACGCATTGCCCGGACCAAATCTGAACAGGTCATAGACCTCTATGTTTCACAAGTTTGGACAGCACAGAACAGTATGGAAAAGTACAGTACAGTACAGTATAGAGCACACTAGAGTACAGTATAATGTACTATACTGTACATACACTACCAAAAGTATTGAGACCTGCTCGTTGAACATCTCATTCTGAAATCATGTGCATTAATATGGAGTTGGTTCCCCTTTGCTGCTATAACAGCTTCCACTCTTCTGGGAAGGCTTTCTACTAGATGTTGGAACATTGCTACAGGGACTTGCCTCCATTCAGCCACAAGAGCATTAGTGAGGGGGGGGGCACTGATGTTGGGGATTAGGCCTGGCTTGCAGTCGGCGTTTCAATTCATCCCAAAGGTGTTCGATGGGGTTGAGGTCAGGGCTCTGTGCATGCCAGTCAAGTTCTTCCACGCCAATCTTGACAAACCATTTCTGTATGGACCTCGCTTTGTGCACGGGGGCATTGTCATGCTGAAACAGGAAAGGGCCTTCCCCAAATTGTTGCCACATAGTTGGAAGCGCAGACTCGTCTACAATGTCATTGTATGCTGTAGCATTAAGATTTCCTTTCACTGGAACTAAGGGGCCTAGCCTGAACCCTGAAAAACAGCCCCAGACCATTATTCCTCCTCCCACTAAACTTTACAATTGGCACTATACATTGGGGCAGGTAGCGTTCTGCTGGCATCCGCCAAACCCACATTTCCACTGCTCCAGAGTCCAATAGAGGTGAGCTTTACACCACTCCAGCCGACGCTTGGCATTGCACATGGTGATCTTTTGCTTGTGTGCGGCTGCTTGGCCTTGGACACCAATTTCATGAAGCTCCCGATGAACAGCTTTTGTGCTGAAGTTGCTTCCAGAAGCAGAGGACAGACGATTTTTACGCGCTACAGCACTCGGCGGTCCCGTTCTGTGAGCTTGTGTGGCATACCACTTCGCAGCTGAGRCGTTGTTGCTCCTAGACATTTCCACTTCACAATAACAGCACTTACAGTTGACCGGGGCAGCTCTAGGATGGCAGAAATTTGACGAACTGACTTGTTGGAAAGGTGCCATCCTATGAGGGTACCACATTGAAAGTCACTTAGCTCTTCAGTAAGGCTATTCTACTGCCAATGTTTGCATGGCTGTGTGCTCGATTTTATACACCTGTCAGCAACAGGTGTGGCTGAAATGGCCAAATCCACTAATTTGAAGGGGTGTCCACATACTTTTGTATATATAGTATATCTACTTTACTGTACTGCACTTAACTCTATTGTGCTGTGATGTCTATATTTCACACGTTTAGACGTCTATGATTGGTTCAGATTTGGTCTGGACTAACCAAATGTAGTCTTGTTTAGAGGCGGAGCTCATTATTATAATAGTCAGTGTGTAGAATAATACTCAGATATGCAAAAGAAGGATATATAGCATATTTCTACCTTTGTGTACATATTTAGGATTCATTACCATGAAGAGAATGATATCCATAATTATGCATTTCTGTACAGTACAGATCAGGGACCCATGATGTAATTCCATTACTGGATGTATATCCACTTCACCAACTGTAGTTCAATAACGAAAAAATTATGTTTTTATACTCAAGGCGTCATGTCATAGCTGACACCCTATTCTTTCTGCAGACATCTTTTTGAATCTTGATTCAGAGCAGATATTTCACAGTTTTTTGGAAAACGTGGTCACATAAAAAACAGAGGGAGATTTTACCTTAATTCTGATACCAAACTTTGCATCTGCACAGTTCTTACAGTAAATGCGTTTTTGTGAAATGTTGTGTAAATTGTTCAAAGTAGTCCTTGTGAATAGAGTTGTATGGTTTGTTAAACTTTTAGTTATATCATCTAGAATTGCTTTAAATAACAACTATGATGGTAATAGTAGTACAGTTTGTGTAATGTTTTATTTAGTAGAGGATTTTTCAGTTCAGATTTTCTAATTAAATTGCATATAGTCTATAAAAAGTACAGCCATTGCTCAAATTCTGTGGTAATAGTTTTTTAAACGAGAAATCAAAAGGGCTGTGTGTAACCAACCACACGCATGCATGAATGCAAGAGGAAGTTCCCTATTGGTCAAATTCTATATCCTACTGTAAATAAAACAAATTGTATTTATTATGGATCCCCATTTGCTGCTGCCAAGGTCCGGCAAAATTAAGGCAGTTATACAATTAAAAAAATATTACAATACATTCATTACAGAATTCACACTAAGTGTGTGCCCTCTACTGCTTGCATCAGTTACCTGATGTGGAATAGAGTTCCATGTAGTCAAGGCTCTATATAGTACTGTGCGCCTCCCATAGTCTGTTCTGAACTTGGGGACTGTGAAGAGACCTCTGGTTGCATGTCTTGTGGGGTATGAATGGGTGTCTGAGCTGTGTGCTAGTATTTTAAACAGACAGCTCGGTACCTTCAGCTTGTCAACACCTCTTACAAAAACAAGTAATGAGGAAGTCAATCTCTCTTCCACTTTGAGCCATGAGAGATTGACATGCATGTTATTAATGTTAGTCCTCTGTGTACATCCAAGGGCCAGCCGTGCTGCCTTGTTCTGAGCCAACTGCAATTTCCCCAAGTCCCTCTTTGTGGCACCTGACCACACGACTGAACAGTAGTCCAGGTGCGACAAAACTAGCGTCTGTAGGACCTGCCTCATTGATAGTGTTGTTAAAAAGGCAGAGCAGCACTTTATTATGGACAGACTTCTCCCCCATCTTAGCTACTATTGTACCAATATGTTTCGACCATGACAGTTTACAACACAAGGTTACTCACCTCAACTTGCACAATTTCCACATTATTCATTACGAGATGTAATTGAGGTTTAGTGAATGATTTGACCCAAATGCAATGCTTTAGTTTGAAATATTTAGGACTAATTTATTCCTTGCTACCCATTCTGAAACTAACTGCAGCTCTTTGTTAAGTGTTGCAGTCATTTCAGTCGCTGTAGTAGCTGACGTGTATAGCGTTGTGTCATCCGCATACATAGACACACTTGCCTTACTCAAAGCCAGTGGCATGTCGTTAGTAAAGATTGAAAAAAGCAAGGGGCCTAAACTGCTACACTGGGGAATTCCTGCTTCTACCTGGATTATGTTTGATAGGCTTCCATTAAAGAACACCCTCTGTGTTCTGTTAGACAAGTAACTCTTTATCTACATTATAGCAGGGGGTGTAAAGCCTTAACACATACGTTTTTTCCAGCAGCAGACGATGACCGATAATGATCGATAAAGCTGCACTGAAGTCTAACAAGACAGCCCCCACAATCATTTTATCATACATTTCTCTGAGCCAATCATCAGTAATTTGTGTAAGTGCCGTGCTTGTTGAGTGTCCTTCCCTATATTCGTGCTGAAAGTCTGTTGTCAATTTGTTTACTGTGAAATAGCGTTGTATCTTGTCAAACACCATTTTTCCCAGAAGTTTCCTAAGAGTTGGTAACAGGCTGATTGGTCGACTATTTGAGTCAGTAAAGGGGGCTTTACTATTCTTGGGTTGCGGAATGACTTTAGCTTCCCTCCAGGCCTGAGGGCACACACTTTCTAGTAGGTTTAAATTGAAGATGTGGCAAATAGGAGTAGCAATATTGTCATCTATTATCCTCAGTAATTTTACATCCAGATTGTCAGACCCCAGTGGTTTGTCATTATTGTTGATAGACAACCATTTTTTCACCTCTTCCACACTGACCTTACAGAATTCATTAAGGTGACCTGCTAAAAAGTATTATATAGTGTGTGAATCCCTGAGGATGCCAGGTGTTGAAAAGTCCCAGGCTTCCCAGAGTCCTTGGAACACTGAGAAAGGTCCCTAACCAAGCCAATATTGATAACATAATGGATCTCACCAGTAAATTGGTAGGCTTATTTTCCAGAAATCAACAACAGAAATGGGCTATTCAGCACAAACCCTATGTGATCATCAATATGAGTCTAGCCTATTTATCACCAATGGCAACTGTAACGTGTTCAAGAACTGATACCTTGAGCTATTGCTTGATGAAGGCTAACACCATGGCGCCACTTCCTCGCAATATTACGTAATTTCACACTTTTCTGAATAAACTGTTTCTCAGAGTAGCACATCAACAGCTAGCAGTAAACCTTGCCAGACAGCAGCCAAATTCAAGTTAGCCTTATTAACTGGGGTGCACTAAAGTGTTTTCTTTTGCAGGCCATTGGTAAATAAGTTGTGGTGTTCTCATCAACATTTCGCTGTATTAGTTGGTGGTCACGAAACGGGGTCAAGGTTATGTTATGTTGCATTTCCAGGCTTGACTATTTTAGTAATTTAACACGTCCTTGCCCTACTAGGTAGCCGCTTAATCTTCGACTGACAAAAACACATTTGCCAGCAATTGCTTTAACGTCTCCTCATGTCATGTCACCTGACCAATATGGCACAACTCAAATGGATACTTCAACGGACAGGTAAATATCACAATTATCAAGAATAACACATAKATCTTACCAGCTGTTCTTCCTCTTTGGGTAGCGAATTTGATCTTGTCTTTCCGTGAGATTTCAGGGAGTAGTCCAGTCCCCTTTAGGCAATAATTAGAGAGCGCAAGCGGCAGTGAGTGCGGCTCCCTGCGTACGGTAGTCTATGCTGTATCTGGCTACTGACAGAGAGGTAGACTTGGCTACACACAGCTCTCATTCTCCGCCTCTCAGCATAAGCATAACCAGGCATTCAGTGCACCAACCTACTCTGCTGTGATGCAGAACTTGGATAAGCAAGCCATCTACAGGGCAGTGATGGTAGGCTACAGAAGGTTTGACTTTCACCACTGATTTTCTAGCTGGTGTATGGTGCATTTCATTATGGGGAATAACGTCATCTAGTGGCTGACAACTACATTTGGAATGTCTGCCAACAAAGTTGTACAATTCAATGGCTAGATAGAAAAGGGTTCACTATAAACGGGCATGCCCAAGACTAGTCCTTGATCATGACTCTGAGTTCCATTACATTACACATAAGTAATTGGATGAAGACGTCTTCTGTATGGGAGAGTTTTGTTAAGAGCAGCAACACTCAATTTGAACATTAACACCAATCGCTTACGGTACTGTTTTGGAAGCATAGGGACCTTATCTTTAATATCAGCGAGAAAGTATTTTCAAAAAACAAAAAGTTACATTCATACACACCTTGATAGGGTTAGTGTTCCCACACGGCCATATCGCTATGTTACAGTGATTGTTTATGGAAGACAAGAGTCGGCAACCTGTGATAATTAGCTATCTAGCATGCCCCGAACACCTGTGTGTCAGTGTAACTCGGGAAGAGTAGCGGAAGTGTAGTTTCGTCAGATGGAGGCACTCATAGCTGTTTAGATGGATCTWTGCAKAACTGCTACAAGTGTATATTTTTTATTTGAAGGATTCTTTCTCGATGATATAAAGAAAAGGGCCATATGTTTCAAAAGTCGTATCACAAGCAATGATGATTGACATTTCTAAACGTAAAACACAGTGTCGGGARTGTAGTCCACATGAGCCAGTCGTGGGTGAAGCCAATGGCTATAAAAGGGAGTAGGCAGAATGCCGCTTAGAGTTTTCGAGAGGTACTCCAAGACTAAAGAWCCAACTTCTATACAACCCACAGAGAACATCCAGAGGCACAGTTGACAACAACTGTTGTTCAATATTCTCTGCGATGTCCTCAACACGCCGTGTCACTGTTCGTCTTGACGGCGAAACATTTTCAAACAGCTCTTTATTGTCGGGGCAAAGTATTGCAGCAGTCAATTAARKATTATTTAATGAATTCGCCCTCAGCMAATGGCTTGCTATGTTTAGCAATATTGTGGGACAGTACATAGCTAGCTCTCACAATTCCGTCGTTTGCTGAATGCTTTTTTGTGAAAAGTCCTTGCTGCTTTTGCAACTGAGAAAGCAACTCTTTCGATGCACTTGCCATCTGCTAAGAATACATATTCCTATATGTCCCTGCATGCTTCGTCTAGAAGTGTCAGGCCAAGTTGTAACGTTAGTCTTTCAAGACAGCGATGCTCTCGTTGCACACTAAGCACACATCTTTCCCTGATACCTCAATAAAGAAATATGTCGATGTCCACTCTTGCTGGAACAACCTACATTCATTGTCTATTTTCCTTTTCGTTGAAATCTTTCAAATTTATTTTTGCGCAATTTCTAGCTAGCTACGATTTGTAACTGACGTGTGTGTCAGCTTGTCAGTCACTATGTTCTCGTGCAGTTGTTATTTATACGTGCCTTCAAAATAAATGTCCCACAAGCGGTGGGAGTTAAATCATTACAGAAAGCCGAGTATTCATTGGGCTTTTAATTTGAATAACAAATACGTTATTTAAAACTTGACTATTGCAAATTCTTTATGTGATTTGAGCATGATTTCGCGGGCAGTATTGTATCAGGTCGCAGGCCGCATACGGCCCCCGGGCCGGCCTTGGCCCAGGCCTGTTCTAGAAGATGCCAGGTCATTCTGTGTGTTCCTACAGCTTCCAGTGGGCTGCCAGACCCCCCACTACACCTACCCCCACCTCACTAGAAGTACACAAGCATTTTCTGGTGAGTTCTCAGCTGTCATCGAACCTATTCCTTAAATAGACCATATCAGGACCAGACCATGTTTCAAGGGGGTTACCCATGTCATAACTACAAATAGAGAACAAAAAGATAAACTACTAGGCAGTTATTTTAATGACTCAGCATTGGTATGTTGTCATAAAAGCAATGAGACATTTTTAAAAATCCGATCCAATGCTAAATGTGAGAATTCAGTGTACAGTTCTCTCAGGGAGTGTCTGTTCTGTGTAGAGTAGACCCCCATCCCTTTTTTAAATGGTCCCACCCTGGTTTTGGCCCACCTCATTGAGATGAGTATAAAGGAGGGGTGGGGTTGCACTAGTACCAAAAAAATAGGGACCGAAGCTCAACACTAGACACTCAAGTGAAAATAAAAGGAGAAGAGAAGAATACACAATCCTGAAAGGTATTATATGGTGCTATTGAGAGACATGTATTGAGTGTACACAGTCTTGAGTGACATGCTTGCCTTCCAGGGGCTCTAGGACAGGGGACAGTGGACAGGGGACATGGTGATTGTCTATCAGGAGCGGTGGAGTGGCTGTCCATTAGAATGATTGTATTAGTGGTAAGGCCCCCACTGGGGTGCAAAACTATGCCAAAATAAGGCATGCGGGGGGGCCATTTAAAGTTAGAGAACGTGCTGGGCCATTTGCTAAAGGGGACTCAGGTAAGGAGACATTGTAGTGAGAATGGTAAGAAGAGTTTTCTTTTTTCTTACAATATTATTTTTGTTTGTCATTTTTGGGACAGTGAGGTGTATCACTCATGCTGATTTAGAATTTTGAACTGTGATTATATGTATTTTTTGGAGATCAAAATGAATGGGAACCTTGTCAAGATGATGGTGTTTTAGCTGGCATTCTTCTTGACTTAAATGTGTGTTTGTTTGTAAAAGTGGTTGTAAAAGTTACAATCTACCAGGAACAGGTGGGTATATTTTTTTACAGCATTGTTCCAGATTCAGAATTGTCTTTTAAATGTATTGTTTCTCTATTCAGTATAGAGATACATGTTCAATTTATAGTGTTAGAAGAGTAATGTAATGTTCCAGAAACATGTGCTGTTTACTCTTTAAGTACCAGTCATTCATTGGCTTTAATGTTCAAGTCATACTGTAACCTGGAACCAGTGAACTACAACTTCTCATTTCCTCACCAGATGGGAGAGATGGTAGATCCAATTCAGTTAAAAGATGAGGGAAACAAGCATTTCCAAGCCGGTGAGGTGGACAAGGCCATTGAGTGCTACACAAAAGCCATCAAGTTGTGCAAAGACAAAAAGGTGCTTGCTGTCATTTACAGGAACAGATCAGCCTGCTTCCTGAAAAAGGTAAACACCTAACCTCAACCACAGGCCTTCATCAAGCAAAAACGGAATTGTTTTATAATTATTACTCCCTGGGTGTGATTTCCTGATCCTCTGATGTTTATGAACACTATTTCTTTCTTAGGAAAGCTACACCAATGCAGCCTCTGATGCCTCCAAAGGTACAGTACCATCTAGTAAATGTTTAGAAATAAACAAGAATTAAAATAAAGTTTTTATTTTGCCATGCTCACTGTCACATAAAATGACAAATAATGGATTATGCTCATACCACAGTGATATTTTCACTTCAACCCAGACACTTGTATTATTCTCTGCTCTCCAACAGCCATTGACGTGGATGCAACAGACGTRAAAGCCCTGTTCCGGCGGTGCCAGGCTCTGGAGAAGCTGGGCAAGCTGGACATGGCCTTCAAAGACGTCCAGAGGTGTTCCACCATCGAGCCCAAAAACAAGACCTTCCTGGAGACCCTCAGGAGGCTGGGGGCTGAAATCCAAGCCAAGGTCTGCTACCAACTGGGACCATTTAGACACGAGCCATTGGTTTACTTACTGATAACTATGTGATTATAATATTTGATTGACTTATGAACAAGACATAAAAACACACATTATGGTACTTACCTGCATCTCTCTTTCCCTCTTATGTTCTCTGTCTCTTATGCTCTCTCTCGCTCTCTCTCTCTCTCTCTCTCGCTCTCTGTCTACAGCTGAAGACAACCTTCTCCACAGACTCACGGGTTCAGAACATGTTTGACATTCTGCTTGATGAGGAGATGGACAAGGACAAGAAGGAAAAGGTTTGAATGACACCGAAGTAGAGATCAGTTCCATTGATTCCACTTACTGTAATAAGCATGATGCTGTGGTCTTTAATATTTTTACAGTCTGATATCAAATGCAATGTGTGTAACTTTTATGCCAGTATGAATAGTATTTACTTCCCATGTAGGCTGCTAACAACCTGGTGGTTCTGGCCAGAGAAGATGCTGGCGCAGAGAGAATCTTCCAGAACAACGGAGTGCCTCTGCTGCTGGATATGCTTGAGACCGGAAAAGAAGAGATGGTCCTGGCCGCTATCCGCACCTTCGCGGGAATGTGCACTGGACACAAAGCACGGGTGAGGGGCAGGTGAAGACAGGGCGGTGCATAAGGGATTCTGTAAGAAGGGGAGCCAATCCTCCCAATTCCTGGTCCTTTGTGACAGATATGGATCCTTTTCAAAGTTTCTATTGTAATGTCTAGCCATAGTCCCCCTTGTGTACACTCAGTTGACCTGTATGTTTGTATCTATACAGACCATGGCCATTATCCACCTGGTGGGCATAGACAAGCTGTGCAGCATCATGGCTGTCGACAATGAGGACATCGCCTTGGCAACTTCCGACCTGTTCCAGTGCATCAACGACTCCCTTACCGGAGGAGACCGGAGGATTTATGGGAAGGAGGAAGCCCTGGTTTTGGGTGAGACATCCACTTACGTTTCTGCATTCCTATCCTGTTTCAGTCAAAAGCCCTACATTTATATACATGTATGTAGTGTTTTTTACCCAATGTGAATTGCCTCAGAATAGCATCTATCAGCTATATAAACACATTGTTGTGTTTTATATTTATTTACTTGTTATATATTTACTTGTTTGTGTTTTATAAACGCTTAATAAAACTGGTCTGACACTTATTCTGTTCCCCTGCAGATGCAAGCAAAGACTTGAAGAGCATCCTGATGGCCCTGCTGGAGATGGTTGCCAGTAAGAAGGTTTCAGGACACGGCAGAGACCAGGCCCTGAACCTGCTGTGCAGGAACGTGCCTCGRAAGGACAAGAAAGACCATGACCACTCCAAGAGCCTCTTCACCATCGACCATGGTGAGCGAGTCGGTTAGCTTTGATCATGATCTGTGACACTAAGTAGACCTTTGATAAATGTTTGTCGTGGAAATTCTTACACAGGGCCACTGATTGTTTATGACACCAAAGACGAGATGAACATTTTCAAGACTGTTTCMTCACAAAGTAAKATTTCCTTCCTCYRTGTTGTTCAACTTKATTTAGGGAAGTTGTCATTCATCTGGCTTTGTGAACCCCCCGCCAGGTCTGAAGAAGATCCTGAAGGTGTGTGGCCAGATACCTGACCTCCCAGACCAGCTGCCCATGACGGAGAACACTCAGCTCATCGCCAGCGTGTTGCTTGACAAGCTCTGGGACGACCTCCGCTGTGACCCCGAGAGAGACCARTACAGGGAAGTCTGTGACGAGTACATCAAGTGAGTTACATATTAGTAACATAACAGTAACATACGAGTAGCATATCTAATCAGCACTATAGTTGATGATGGTGATGAGTACTAAATCATCTGACTAACATTTATTCCTGACCTCTCCCCACCTCCCTCATCTACCCTTAACCCTACTCCCCCTGACCCTGACTCTCTCCACAGAGGCAAGTTTGACCCCAACGACATGGACAGGAACATCCACGCCATCAACGCTCTGTCAGGCCTGCTGCAGGGGCCATTTGAGGTGGGCAACCAGCTGGTGGGTCGCCAGGGCATTATGGAGATGATGGTGGCGCTGTGCGGCTCTGAGCGTGAGGTGGACCAGATGGTCGCCGTGGAAGCGCTGATCCACTCCTCAACGAAGATGAGCCGCGCCTCCTTCATTATCACCAACGGCGTGTCGCTGCTCAAAGACATCTACAAGAAGACCAAGAACGAGAAGATCAAGATCCGTGCGCTGGTGGTGAGTGAGCTGTAGCTTTCCATACTATAGAATAGAAATGTGCTCTTTTGAGGGGTTCATTGATAGTTCTTCATGTTTGATAACATTACAGTGACTCTTCAGATTGAGCTAAGGGTAACTTTCCCTCCAAGTTCATGAACTCACTGTTTTGTGTGTGTCCCTTTCCCCAGGGTCTGTGTAAGCTGGGCTCAGCAGGTGGAGATGACTATAGTATGAGGCAGTTTGCTGAGGGCTCCACTGAGAAACTGGCCAAGCAATGCAGGAAGTGAGTCTGTTGTTTTGGGTCGGTAGCTTTGAAAGCTTATCTGCCATTACGTAACTTTGTGGTCTTAATATCACTGAAGTATTCATAGACACAGTTGATCACAGACATAACATCTTTTATGGACTACAACTATCAGGAGTAATAGAATGTGAACATATCTGTACCCTTAAACTTGACTAATTACACACCAAGTCCAGACAATTACGACTCTTTATCTGGATAATTATGGGCTATTTGTATTGACATATTGACGTGTTTCAGCTGCAGAGAGAACAATATTATATTCCCTCAGTGTGATTTAGAAATGGCCGGTTCCCTGTTAACCCTCTACCTGTGTGTCAGGTGGTTGTGTAACTCTGCCATGGACACAAAGACCAGGAAGTGGGCTATAGAAGGTCTGGCCTACCTGACCCAAGACGCTGATGTAAAGGATGACTTTGTTGAGGACGAGCCTGCCATGAAAGCCATGTTTGAACTGGCCACGGTAGGTACTGTACTATTAAAGACAGAGCAGAGACGCCAACTCATAGAACATGACAGGAGCATAGTGGCATTAAAGGGTGCATATGGGACCTGGAGGAGAGTACCTAACTTCGCTCTTCCCTGTTGCCCTGTGATACAGTCTAAAGATAAGACCATCCTGTATGCTGTGGCKTGTACCCTGGTCAACTGCACCAACAGCTATGAGAAGAAAGACATCATGCCTGAGCTGGTTCAGCTGGCCAAGTTCTCCAAGCAGCATGTCCCTGAGCAGCACCCCAAGGTAAGATAAGAGAAAGACACAGGCCTCCCCCTGTTTGTCCAGCAGGCAGAACTGTACAACAAGTTTGCATAGTCAACTTACGCACAGCTCTGACACACACACCAGACATGCCACCAGTTGTCTTTTCAATGCCCCCAAATGCAGAACAAATTCAAGAAAGCATACATTATATAGAGCCATTATTGCATGAAACTCCCTTCCATCACCAATTGCTCAAATGAACAGAGAACCTGGTTTCAAAGAACAGATAAAGCAACACCTCACGTAACAACGCCTCTCCCCTATTTGACCAAGATATTTTGTGTGTATGTATTGATGTGTAGGCTATGTGTGCCGTAATTAAATGTATATAGTTCTGTCCTTGAGCTGTTGTTGTCTATTAATGTTCTGTATTATGTCATGTTTCATGTTCTGTGTGGACCCCAGGAAGAGTAGCTGCGGCTTTCGCAACAGCTAATGGGGATCCTAATAAAAAAACACATACCAAACAAGTCGTCCTTATTTATATCAGGAAATAACTGGACACCAAGTCACTGTAAACTAAACTAGTATAAAGGCTATATACATGTGACTATGCTGCTCTCTACTGTCAGCAAAGTTTAATATTTGTATTTTGAGGTCCTAGGTATATTGACTGAGGGAGGTGCTGACAATACACACGCTTCTCTGCCCTTAGGACAAGAAGGATTTCATTCAGAAGAGAGTGAAGAGGATGCTAAAGGGAGGGGTCATCTCAGCTCTCACTGTCATGGTGAAAGCTGACAACCTTCTCCTGACTGACCAAACCAAAGAGATGCTGGCAAGGTGAGCAACCTGGGACTGTACTAGGCTCGAACATTTAGCTGTCACAGACATTCTTATCCAGAGCCAACCTACAGTCAGTACACGCAATAAGCAATGCTGCAGAACAAATCAGATTGAAATCAATGGTGTTTGCTTTCATCCGCAGAGTGTTCCTTGCCTTGGCAGATGATGCCAAAGACCGTGGCACGATTTGCGCCCATGGAGGGGGCAAGGTGAGTGACAGACACAACAGACTCATCAGATCCTCCGTTCTAGAATCATTACTATTTCAACCTATAACCAGCCTTACATTTGATGTATTACCTTTATCTAACCAGTGGATTTCTGACTGTCTGAACCTCTGATCTCTTGTGGTGTGATCCCCAGGCTCTGATCCCATTGGCTCTGGAGGGATCAGCTATAGGGAAAATAAGGGCCTCCCACGCCCTGGCCAAGATTGCTGCTGTGTCCAACCCAGAGATTGCCTTCCCAGGAGAGAGGGTAAGAAGCTGTCTGACCACTTCCTGTGACGTGGGGGAGAGGGTGTGGGCTCTTTCTCATTCTGCTTCCTGCTCTCTTTCTCTCTTACCCTACCTCCCTCACCCTGCCTTGTCATCTCTCTCTCTGACAGATCTATGAGGTGGTGCGTCCTCTGGTCAGCCTGTTGCACCCTGAGAGAGACGGGGTGCAGAACTACGAGGCACTTCTGAGTCTCACCAACTTGGCTGGGCACTTCTGAGTCTCACCAACTTGGCTGGTCTCAACGACAAACTGAGGTGAGGCCTGTTAATTTACCAACCACACCACAGTATGTATAACCCAACTAAACACCTGAGACTATTACAGATGATTCAACAATCACTATAAGGTAATAGATGTGTGAGAGGACAAGTGTTCAAGAAGTTTGTCAAAATAAATATGACTCTAAACAGAAAACAGCTGTGAGCTCAGATATGCTCTGGGAACATTCCAGTTGTTTTAGTTTTCACTGTTGCTGCCAGAGTTTTGAGTGGAGGAGATGAGACGGTTGCTGCCAGAGCGTTTTGAGTGGAGGAGATGAGACGGTTGCTGCCAGAGCATTTTGAGTGGAGAGATGAACGTTGCTGCCAGAGCTTTTGAGTGAGGAGATGAGACGGTTTGCTGCCAGAGCGTTTTAGTGGAGGAGATGAGACGGTTCTTGCCAGAGTTTTTGAGTGGAGGGAATGAGACGGTTGCTGCCAGAGCGTTTTGAGTGGAGGAGATGAGACGGTTGCTGCCAGAAGCAGTTTTGAAGTGGAGGAGATGAGCGGTTGCTGCCAGAGCGTTTTGGAGTGGAGGAGATGAGACGGTTTGCTGCCAGAGCTTTTGAGTGGAGGAGATGAGACGGTTGCTGCCAGAGCGTCTTTGAGTGGAGGAGATGAGACGGTTACTGCCAGAGCGTTTTTTAGTGGAGGAGATGAGACGGTTGCTGCCAAGCGTTTTTAGTGGAGGAGATGAGACGGTTGCTGCAGAGCGGTTTTGAGTGGAGGAGATGAGACAGTTGCTGCAAGAGCGTTTTTAGTGGAGGAGAATGGACGTGTCGCGTGCATTCTTAACTCTTTCCTTCTCAATCCTTCACGGCTCCAGAGTGAAGATCCTGAAAGAGAAGGCTCTCCCTGAGATTGAGCAGTACATGTTTGAAGACCATGATCATATCAGACAGGCAGCCACAGAGTGCATGTGCAACCTGGTGACGTGCAAAGAGGTGAGAGGACACCCCTCAATCTTAGGGAACAGTGTCATCACATACTGTGTGTTGTGTTTGTGCAGGTAACAAACATGTCACCCAGTGTAACTAACGTCACCATTGTGTGTTCAGGTGCAGGATCGGTACCTGGAGGATGGGAATGATAGGCTGAAGCTGCTGGTGCTGATGTGTGCTGAGGACGATGAAAAGCTCCAGAGAGCTGCAGCCGGAGCACTGGCCATGCTCACTGCCGCCCAGAAGAAACTGTGCACCAAGATGACCCTGGTGGTATGTCTGTCTGGTTGCATTCACACTAGTACACTCACCTTGGGGTGACCCAAAGGCAGTTCCTGTGCAAAGATATTAACTGATTTGAACTGACGAATTGTCCCAATCAATCACAACATCGATTTATAGTTGTGACCAATCAATATGTATCATGACAACAATGTCTAGTTATGTGTTACGTAATCAATATGTATAATCACAACACTGAATATAGTTATATGTTAATACATTTGTATCATCACAACACTGATTTATAGTTARACTTATTCAAAATGTGTGGTGAGGCCTCATCCACTTCATCACTTTGACTGACCAGTGTTTTCTCGGTTCACTCCGCAGACTTTGCAGTGGATGGAGATCCTTCAGAGGCTCATTCTCCATGACCAGCCCCAGATCCAGCACAGAGGCKTGGTGATTGTGTACAACATACTGAACTCGGACGACAACGAGCTAGCCAAGAAGCTGATCGAGAGCGAGATCCTGGAGATCCTGACAGTGATTGGCAAAGCAATGGACAACCCCAAGAGGCAGCTTGTGATCGATGTGGCACGCACCTGCCTGGTCAAGGCCATGGACCTTGGCCTCATCAAGCCATTCACAACCCCTTCTTAAAGCAGTGTTTCTTAAGCTTTTTATAGTACTACGGACTGGCTTGCAATGGACCTACTCCCTTAAAGGCGCAACCCAATCAACCAGAAACAAATCACACAGAAATAAGAACATGTTTGACAGTTCCATTTTAGTCCAATGAGTGTGTATATTTGGTGGGTACACTTGCAAACGCCCATACCCCTCACTGCCCACAGTCCTCCCAAAGTGTCAGGCCGACACTTGTTACAGTACATTGGACTTACAGTTTGTGCCTTTTAATGAAAACTGCAACGTGTGAGCTAATTACAGTCTGCCTAACTTGCTGATCAGATACACCCCATAGATTGAGGTCCAGAGACTGAAGATTGAGAAACTCTGTGTTGAGTGTAGGCCTATGGACAGGGAGGCCAGGAGATGGGACTGATGGTGCACCTGAACAGCCACCTATCATGAAATCAGAGACAGTACAAATTAATCTCTTGAGAATTTTTATTTTGAATTTTCAGAAAGAAAACACCACGTGAACGTTTAACAATTTATTAGAAAATAATACAATGCCTGTCTTGGCATTAGAGCTCTGTCCTGCAGAGTAGCTCACTGCCAGAGCCAAGCGTCATATGAATGTTAAAGTAGAACTATAGGCAGTGAGCACGATATGCTATATCAAATCCCCCCCCGACGGAAGAAACACAGAACCCACAGGTGGAGGCTGGGGTGGTGGTGGTGGGATATCAGAAACAGCAAGCATAGCGAGTAACAGCTAGTTACATCAGCGCATGAGAGCGTGTGACATCCAGCATTGGGGAAGCATGTGCAGAACTGGTCGACTTCAATAGACCGCATGTAATTAATGGGAATCCAATTGGTGCAATATCCGCTGATGCGATCAGCTGAAGCCACCACACTCATGTTTCCCTTCTGAACGGCTACACTTTATCTAGATCTTTTTGTAAGTTAAGTAGAGTTTATTTGTGTGGATGAGAGGTGTTTGTTTAATGTTATTTGTATTTTACACTTATTAAGGATAAAGATGAGAATTTTGACTATTGTCTACTTTGATTTTAGTGGACAATTTTATTCTACTGTTTGTCAGTACAGCCTAGTATGCTTTTCGACAATGGACATTGGTCATGACTGTTTTTGATAAGCAGTTAAAACAGTCACATGGGCAAAATATATATTCTTTTAAGGTTTGGACTTTTGCAGCAAGATGAAGACGAAAGCATTTGTTCAATCTGCAGCCCATGAAAGCAAAGTTGTCTGGCTAAAGCGAAACGGAAGAAATGGGCAGGGCTGTCGGCATCCAGTGACCATGAAGTGGCATTTTCATTTCCATCCACTGTGCTCACTTGTTTTTGAACAACAGAGATTGAAGAGGTACTTAGTTAATGAAAGTCCATTAACTAAGTAGACCAGACACAACTGCTATTGCATTGGTGTCTATGGGAGACACCCAGTTAAGTAGTCTGGAACTGCCAATTTCTTTCAATGGTAAAAAGCCTGAGTGAAATATTTTCAATGATCTACCATCTTGGTATACAGCTTATGTCAGAATTGACCTCCAGGTGGCCCTTACCCCCCAAAAATAAGACTTCCATCTTGATGACTTCCAGAAAAAGAGACTTGATGAGCAAATAGCCTCACACAGATTTTGATGTGTGTGTGTATTTTTGCATGTGCAGTAAGCCCACAGGCTGATTCTTTCCTCCTTTCTTGGCAGAGATCTCAGAAAAGGTTAAATTGTAAACCCGCGACCCAAATTGATCACGTAGAATGTACACTCAGTGTACAAAACATTAGGAACACAGACTGACCAGGTGAAAGCTATGGTCCTTATTGATGTTACTTGTTAAATCCACTTAAATCAGTGTAGATGAAGGGGAGGAGACAGGTTAAAGAAGGATTTTTAAGCCTTGAGACATGGATTGTGTATGTCTGCCATCCAGAGGGTGAATAGGCAAGACAAAATATTTAAGTGCCTTTGAACAGGGTATGGTAGTAGGTGCCAGACGCACCGGTTTGAGTCAAGAAGTGCAATGCTGTTAGGTTTTTCACGCTCAACAGTTTCCCGTGTGTATCAAGAATGGTCCACCACCTTAAAGGCATCCAGCCAACTTGACACAACTGTGGGAAGCATTAGTCAACATCCCTGTGGAATGCTTTCGACACTTTTTAGAGTCTATCCCCTGACGAATTGAGGCTGCTCTGAGGGCAAAAGAGGATGCAACTCAATATCTTAATGTTTTGTACACTCTGTGTATATGCCATATCTCACATCAGGCCTTCCGAATAAAGTAATGTTTGCTGTGACACGTTTATTTTTTCCGTAGGTGTGTATTATTCCACAAAGTTCTATCTAGCGCTGCTGTGAGGGGGAGGAGCGCATAACCTTGTGATGTAGCGCCAAAGATTGTCTATTATATTGACAAGATATACATGTGACCGCTCTAACAAAGGAAATACATGTCCTCAAAGATGGCAGGCATGCGGAAGGAGGCGAGATCAGGTGGGACCATTCTAGCCAATGAGAGTGCAGATACGATTGAAAACAACAGGCCAGCGAGATAGAGGACTCATCTTTGTATCTGTTCCATTATAGCGTCTGTGACAGCATTGGCAGTGCCATTGAGCCTAACTCCATTTTGAAGTAGATGCATGCCAGCAAAGCCACTACACAGCACAACACTAAACAATACATTAACTGCACTATAATGGTGACAAATGGTACCCACAAACTGTTAGGGCCTACATAAAGCTGTCCCAACAGAAAAGCTTTCTTTTCAGCACCATGGAGTGAATCCTTACCACTGCTACACTTGGCTATCAGCAGATACTTATCTAGCAGCGAAGCAGTTAATTCAGCCTTTTAAAAAACATAACTGGTATTTTTTTTCATTAAATTTAACCTTTATTTAACTAGGCAAGTCAGTTAAGAAAAAAATCTTATTTACAATGACAGCCTACACCAGCCAAACCCAGATGACACTGGACCAATTGTGCACCGCCCTATGGGACTCCCAATCACGACCGGTTGTGATATAGCCTGGATTTGAACCAGGGTGTCTGTAGTGACCCCTCTAGCACTGAGATGCAGAGCCTTAGACTGCTGCGCCACTCGGGAGCTATGGCTGACTTGCGTACACAAATGTGGTTTCTACTGACAATTGAGAGGTACAAACTATGGCATAAGGGAATGACGAGCAGATTAGAGGGAATCCGTAATTTCGATTAAGACATTAATGAGCTAGGACGGAGACAGCATGCCAATAAAGCCCCTTGAATTGAATTGAGAGAGAGAGAGAATTAGAGGGAGCATACTTAAATTCACACAGGACACCGGATAAGACAGGAGAAATACTCCAGATATAACAGACTGACCCTAGCCCCTGACACATAAACTACTGCAGCATAAATACTGGAGGCTGAGACAGGATGGATCGGGAGACACTGTGGCCCGGTCTGACGATACCCGCGGACAGGGCCAACCAGGCAGGATATAACCCCACCCACTTTGCCTAAGCACAGCCCCCACACCACCAGAGTGATATCTTCAAACCACCAACTTACTACCCTGAGACAAGGCTGAGTATAGCCCACGAAGATCTCCCCCACGGCACAAACCCCTCCTAGGTACAGCATAGAAGAGCATCAGTAAGCCAGTGACTCAGCCCCCGTAATAGGGTTAGAGGCAGAGAATCCCAGTGGAGAGAGGGGAACCGGCCAGGCAGAGACAGCAAGGACGGTTCGTCGCTCCAGTGTCTTTCCGTTCACCTTCACACCCCTGGGCCAGACTACACTCAATCATAGGACCTACTGAAGAGATGAGTCTTCAATAAAAACGTAAAGGTCGAGACCGAGTCTGCGTCTCTCACATGGATAGGCAGACCATTCCATAAAATCTGAGCTCTATAGGAGAAAGCCCTGCATCCAGCTGTTTGCTTAGAAATTATAGGGACAGTAAGGAGGCATGCGTCTTGTGACCATAACGTACGTGTAGGTATGTACAGCATAGATGTGCTTATTGCTAAAATAATGTATAAATTCTTTCTCAGTTTTAGTTCTGCTAGTGCTGTTGGAGCTGGAGTTTTCTTTTGGAGGCAGTTTGTTGTTATCAGTACACATAATTGCTTGATAGGCCTATACAGGATCTTAATTTGACCACCGTGTTGCTGGAGAAATGTTCCGGCGCTGCATGAAATGAAAGCTTGTAGTTTATTAGAGGTTTAAAAATGCTAATGTTTGTAATTTCCACTTTCAATTAAAAAATGTATCAACCCATACATACAGAAATATCCATTAATTATAATCCACATAGTAATTCACATTTCCTGTTAATGCAGGATTATTTTCCTGCTGTGAGAAACTGATCAAATTAAGATCTTATAGCTGGATAGGTGTCTCGGATGACATCTCCATTAACGTTAGCGGAACGTTCCAGTAATGTTTTCTCAGAACGAATTTAATTGAATCCAGACATGATTGCTGAAGAATGTTTAGGGAACGTTACTGGAACAATCATGTAATAACGTCACACTATAACTTTATGAGAGTCGTTATAGGTGTTTTTAATAATGTGTCCATCAACATTACCAGAACCTTCCCGCAATGTTTTCTCAGAACCATTTCTATTGCTCTTACATTTTGTTGCGACACTATGTTCTAAAACCATTACTGTTACATTGTGTTATTACATTACCTAGAGTACATTCCATCGAAATACATACTGCTGTTATTTTACATGGGTATTCATTCAGCATGCATTATGATGTTCTCTGCAGAGACAAAAGAGCAGCAGGGTACATGATAAAGAATATAACTTGGATGGCACTAGCTGTCTCTCCATAATATCACTCCTTTGCTATCTCCTGAGTTCATTCTGTGATTTACACCTCCATACTCTCTCTTAATTTCTTCTTCCATACTTTAAACCCCAGAACCCAGATGTGCAGAACCTCAAATGAGCAGGAGCCACTGAAAGGGAATGCTGCTCCTACAAAAGATGATGGAGCCCTTCTGAATGGGAATGCTGCACAAATGAAAAGGGATGCTGCCTCTCTGACTGGAATTTATACAAAGAAGACTTCTAAAAGGTACAGTGGCAAGAAAAAGTATGAGAACTGTCGTAGCTGAATCAGAATTAGTTAGGTAATATAGATAAACAACATGTTTTATGTACTTTATACTTGTCATTAGAATGTCTTCTTTTGGACTATACTGTTGGCAGTTGCATTTTCCTTTCTCCTCTAGGGAAAAGTCACTTGGGGCCCAGAGAGGGTAGAGGTCAGGCTTGTCTTTTACATGTCTGGTAATAGGCAGAATATCAGAAAGGGAGAAGTCAGGTTTGAACATTGTCTTCATAATGTATATATTTGTGAAACCATGTGAAGGGCTCCACTATGTCTGTACTGCAGTCATTCCCTCATTTTCCCATTGGGGGGAGGAYTATGGCAGTGTCTGGAACCATTGTATGTCCCCTCTGATGTTGCACTTATCTTTCATAGTATATGACCTAGAGGCTCACTCCCCTCCGTGAGCTTGTACAGGAGGGGGTGTATTTGAGATGGGGGTATCTAGAATTGACAATTGATATATGCCATTGGATGAGGTAATGTTTTGGTACTAAGAAGTACCAAGAACGAGAAGTAGAACCTCGTCTAAGAGACCAAACTGAACGATAATTTATAGCTAATGCTATCTGGCTATGGGATACTCCTCTCTAAAGTAAAAGGCCCTTTGTGAAGTTCCTAAGATCTGTGGTTCGTCATGTGAGTTGAGAGGGGTGTATCTTGGCTATAAAAGATACTAAGTATTCTTTTGTAAGCACTCTCAGAGAATTCATTTATAGACACTGAATTGGTCTGAGAGTCAAAGGGCTATGGTGAAGCTCATATAATTAAAGATGGAGTTTAAAATATAACTCTGACTTGTGTGTGGTTTGTAAACTCTCCTCGTTTAGTAATAAAGGAAATTACCACGACAGAACCCTTTGGAATAACCTGGATTTCTGATTTTCATCTAAGTCACAACAATTGACAAACATAGTGTGCTTAAATAATAACACACAAATTATTTTATTTTTCCTGTCTATATTGAATACATAATTTCAACATTCACAGTGTAGATTGGAAAAAGTATGTGAACCCCTAGGCTAATGACCTCCAAAAGCTAATTGGAGTCAGGGGTCAGCTAAACTGGAGTCCAATCAATGAGACGAAATTGGAGATGTTGGTTAGAGCTGCCTTGCCCCATAAAAAACACTCACAAAATTTGAGCTTGCTATTCACAAGAATCATTGCCTGATGTGAACCATGCCTCGAACAAAAGAGATCTCAGAAGACCTAAGTTTAAGAATTGTTAACTTGCATAAAGCTGGAAAGGGTTACAAAAGTATCTCTAAAATCCTTGATGTTCATCAGTCCACGGTAAGACCAATTGTCTATAAATGGAGAAAGTTCAGCACTGTTGCTACTCTCCCTAGGAGTGTCCTGTTGCATCACCCAACTTCTGTTGAGCTTCAATTGGCAGACAGGTAGCCTAACATTCTCCTGCAAAATGTCTTGATAAACTTGGGAATTGGTTTTTATGTCGATGATAGCAAGCTGTCCAGGTGCTGAGGCAGCAAAGCAGCCCCAAACCATGATGCTCTCTCCACCATACTTTACAGTTGGGATGAGGTTTTGATGTTGTTGTGCTGTGCATTTTTTTCTCCACAGATAGTGTTGTGTGTTCCTTCCAAACAACTCAACTGTAGTTTCATCTGTCCACAGAATATTTTGCCAGTAGCACTGTAGAACATTGAGGTGCACTTTTGCAAACTTCAGACGTGCAGCAAGTCAGCGAGTCCTGACCTCAACCCGTTTGAGATGCTGTGGCATGACCTCAAGCGAGCAGTTCACAACAGACATCCCAAGAAAACTGAAACAGTTTTGTGAAGAGGAATGGTCCAAAATCCTTCTGATCATTGTGCAGGTCTGATCCGCAACTACAGAAAACGTTTGGTTGAGGTTATTGCTGCCAAAGGAGGGTCAACCAGTTATTAAATCCAAGGGTTCATATACTTTTTCCACCCTGCACTGTGATTGTTTACACTGTGTGTTCAATAAAGACATGAAAACGTATAATTTTTGTGTGTTATTAGTTTAAGCAGACAGTGTTTGTCTATTGTTGTGACCAAGATGATCAAATTTTATAATCAATTTAGGCAGAAATGCAGGTATTTCCAAAGGGTTCAAATACTTTTTCTTGCCAGCAATCTGCTGTTCAAACAATAATAAAGCGTACACCCCACCACTGTTTCGGTAAACAGCTGAGGGATGGGGCTGGAGAAATGTAAACACTCAAGAGTCATAGACAGAGCTATGGATGCAAGGACTGAACATCTATGATATCAAAAGGATCGTTTTAATCATGACATAGTGTTTGTTTACAATTACATTGTTTAAAAGCTTATATTTTGGGTTCTGATGGGGTAAGACAGTTGAACTAAGATCATGAGGCATGTGTAAGTAATATTCTTCAAGAATCAATGGCTATACATCATGAATTTAAAAGTTAAACATTTGATGTAGAAATCACAGACTGACTCTTTAATTTACAAGTGCATTCCCGGCAACTTTGAGAAAAAACACTTTATATCGGAGATGGCTATGCATATTAATGACATGAGGCTAGTAGGATATGGTCTCTCTCCATTGAATACAAGCGGTTGACGTCAACGACCCTCGTCGAATATTCAAAACTAGATAACAATATTAAGATGTATGCACCAATCCAAAGAAAGGATAGGCGGGAGCTAGACAACCTGACTTGTTGCTTTGTGTACAACGACTCCCATCGTTAGGGCGGAAAGACATGTATATTGTCAGTTTATCCATAATCGTTGGTGATTCATCGTATGCCACCATTCACCTGTACAGGTGGCCTAACTTGAATTTGGAATGGATGAAAACCTGAAGTTGGTCAACACCAATGACTGTCAACACCTTACACAAGGCACTTCTGTGCATGCGCAGTTACACAGTTTGATCACTTCCTATCTTGCTGCACTCGGCTTCCTCCTCTCCCGGTCAAACATTTTGCTATTTCAAACACAAACAGACTAGCTATATTTTTCTGAATATTCTCTTCACTGATGAAGAATGGCGGGTAGTTTTGGAAAGATCATCGTTGGCGTGTATGTTGAAATAAAGAGAAGCGATGGTAAGTTCTCAGGTCTCGATACATTTTGCTCGCTGGGAGTTGTTGGGGAAGCTTTTGTGTTGCTGTGGTGAACACACAGCAACGGTAGACGCCGAGACTGAGGCAGCTGCAAAGTTGGGGTGGTTTTATTGAGTAGCTAGCTAACGTTAGTCAACTTAGCTAGCCTAACTTTAACTCACTTTTAACTCACTTTGGCTCACGAGCCAGCTAACGTTACTAGACAACCAATGCACATTAATAACATATTAGCTCATGTGTATGCGTATCAATTAAACTAGCATGTGTTGTTATAGTAGCCTAACTTGGCTAACGATATGGTTGCCGTAGTTATGTCTGTAAGTTACCAAATTAGTTAGTTAGCAGCTTGTTGCTAGCTAAAGGCCCTGCCGCGGATGTAACTAAAGGTTACGGTAACTAGACATTTTAACGCTAGTCTGGTGAACTTTACTAGTTAACGTAGCTAACGTTAGTTAAATTAACTAACTTACTTGGCATGTACCTACATGGTTGACTAGTTATTGTATATATAGTAATGTTCGCTATCAGTGTGTCATAGCTAGCATAACTAGCTAAGTTACATAGAGGTCTATTGGTGGGTGTAACGGTAATCAACTGGGGTTTTGTCTAGGTAGCAGATTCTAACGTGCTAACGTAACGTGAGGCTCCATATTTAGCTGTTACAGGTTAGGTACTGTTAGCTATCACAGATCATTTTCGACCAACCTTAACTTGGCAATACTAACGTTAACCCGACTTTGAAGACAACCTATGTCTTCTAAACGTCCATGTCTAGTTGCAGGGGGTTCGTTTGAATTTAGAAAATGTTACATTATTAAATTAAATCAATGTTTTGCTCCATGAAGTAATCCAACAATGTGTACGTAAGGTTGGAAAATTCTGTGCTTCGCCAAGCAATATTGTTAGATATCTATCTACAGTAATAACACCGTTCAGCCAGCTGGAAAAGAGTAAGTTAATGGTCTGACAAGGCGATACTTTTAATTAATTGTTGGGCAAGTACTATTGATGGTCTAGTCATGTATATAGATTTATAGATGTTAGCTAGTACGCAAGCAATTGTCATAAAAAGATCATCTTGACAACCAGTCAGGTGGAATCATTATTTTTCTGTCAAATCCAGAGGACAAGGAGACTTGCTGTTTTATATATGAAGACCAACTTGATCTGGTAACATGGGGTAGGTTTTCATTGAAACCAAGATGAGCTTGAGATGTCAAGGGAAGAGAAAGAGGCTGTTATTTTGATTTGTCTTGTCTGAATGCCAGCTTCATTCTAGCATCTCCATAATGTCAATTGTACTGTGGTGATTACAGGCAGCCAAATCTGAGTAAAGACTCATGAGGCTCCTCCTGGGCTGAGGTGTAAGCACAGCAACACGCAGTAACCACCATATCCCTTCCGATTACTACAAACTCCGGATAAAGAGGGTTGTGGTTTATTGTGAATTAGACTGTCGTGGTTTACTTTGGTGTTCATCTATAATGGTGTGCATTATTTTTGAGCACATCATAGCTAGGTCTAGGCCCCCGGCCTGAATGGGAAGTGAGTATTATCTAGCCTAGCATACATACCATAGGCAGGCTGACTGGTGTGGCATGGTGAGTAGGGATTGCCCTCTCTGTGGTGGTAGTGGGGGGTTGGCGGCTGGCGAAGCCCGATTCAACCTGTTAACAACCACCCCATCTGTTGTAGGCAGCTCTCTGGAATATGCCAGGAGGTCTCTCCTCTCTCGATCACTAGGCCTACCATTAGCAAGGCAGTGATGGGCTCTAAGTGTGTGTTCACACATGGTCCCTTTCAGACAATTTTTGTGAACTCAGTTCGCTTAATTGTTTGTGCAGTGTGAACACTCCAAAGGAACTCAGACCCCTCCAAAAGAGACCCAAACTGATTGTCAAGGATGCACAGAAATTCCAAAATGTGTTGAGTTTTGTACTGACATGATGTAAAGATTATTTATTTGCAATATGTGATCTTTAGGCTAAGAGGTTCATACGCTGTTTATTCGATCATGGGGTTTGAATAGTGTGAGTAGACATATTTTGTGAGAGTCATAACATAGAGTACAAAATCAAGGTCCTTTCTATCCGGCTTCCTTGGGACATCCCAACTCTGACGTTACCCCATTGAAGTTGACATTTTAAAATGGTTGGGTTAGGATTTAGGTTTTAGATGTCCCAAGGATCCCTGATGGCACTAACCACAAAAGCAATGCTATCTCTTAAAGGGGCGGTAGCCTACATTGAGTGAACAATTGTATTATTTAATTTGCCTGATTCTTCTGCTATTTATTCTGTTACCAATGATATTTACATGTTAATATTATCGTGTTCTAATTATTACGTCTAATCTTTTAACTAAATGCAATCTATTAGCTTCCAAAATGTAAGTAGGTATATCTAGATAACATGATCTGGTAGAATGGCTTCTCCTGCATTTTGTAAAAATCCAGAGTGCATTGTGTGAATGTTGGAAAAAGATCTTGGTTCCTTTCTAAATATGGCAATGTGACTGTAGAGAGGACTCGGACCACAAAATAGGTGAAGTGAACTGGCAAAAGAGCTGAGTCCTCATTCAAAGGCAAGGGCAATGTGAATACAAAGAGAGTTGAATTCTTTCGCTTTTCTTTATCCCGGAGTTCACTTTAAAAAGGCCTGAGATAGAGGAGTGTATCTGAAAACAGGCTTGGATTAAACACTCAACCACAAAATACTGCTTGCCTGCCATAATGATAGCTGACTATCAATTTGACTCTTCTTGCCATCCTAAATGATGTTTACATTACAGTCCAGTCTACTAGTATTTTAACTGAGCAGGGTGTATCAGACACCAGCATACATTTTAATCCCAGCCTGGACAGGAAAAACTTTGGCCATTTTTCAATGGGATAAGAGAAATGTAATCTTCACCATGGATTTTCTACCCATTTCTGCATGAAATTATGCCCATTCATTGTCTTTTCAAAGTAGATGGATTCCTCATTTTGGAACAAGGGAATGCTTAGCAGTCAGTAAAGTAAGGATTGTGGAATTCTTCCCCGTTGATGTCATGATGACATATTCAGATTCTGACAGTCTTTGTTATGGGAGTGAAACTAATGTGTTCAGGGCTTTGTTCCTGCTGCTAAGCAGTGTAACCCCCCTTAAACATGGGTGGTGTTAACACACCCACTCAGCCAGGTTTCAGCACTAAAGTGGGCCAACATGGTAAACAATGCAGCCAGTCTCATCTCTACTCTTTAAGGCACCCGCATGCTTCCCATCAAACAGTTTGGAACAGTTAGCATATTTGGTGATGTTTTTGTTGGTTCTGGTGTTCGGCAAGTTTTTTTTCAGCTCTTCGTGCACAAATAATTTTTACTCGAGGCAAGCCAAAGTCCAAGTCCCTTCATCTGTGATTGGTCAACAGGAGGGATATTTCATACATTATTTTGTACATTTACCCCATTTTCTTCCTAATTTCGTGATAGCCAATTGTTAGTTACAGTCTCGTCCCATCGCTGCAACACCCCTATGGACTCGGGAGAGGCGAAGGTCGAGAGCCATGCGTCCTCCAAAACACGACCCTGCCAAGCCGCACTGCTTCTTGACACACTGCTCGCTTAACCCGGAAGCCAGCCACACCAATGTGTTAGAGGAAACACTGTCCAGCTGGCGACCGAAGTCAGCTTGCAGGCGCCCGGCCCGCCACAAGGAGTCGCTAGTGCGCGATGGGACAAGGAAATCCCGGCTGGCCAACCCCTCCCCTAACCTGGACGACTCTGGGCCAATTATGCGCCGCATCATGGGTCTCCTGGTCACGGCCAGCTGTAACACAGCATGGGATCGAACCCCGGATCTGTAGTGACGAAGTGCCTTAGACCGCAGCGCCACTCAGGAGGCAACAGAAGGGWTATTTCAATGAGAAGACGACTCGTTTTCATGCACATTTTCTCACCTGAGAAATACTGAACATAACATCTTAGATGCAAAATTGCGCAACTAAGATCTCCTCGGCAAAAGCGTCAACATTTCTGACAGATTTCTTGAGTTATCTTAGATTAATTGTGACTTTTTTGAGGAAGTGTATACTGGCTACGTCGTCTCAGGATGGACAAACAGTACTATTGCCGCTTTTTTTCAATCGAAAGTCTTTTAAGGGAGTATGCGAGCACACTCGTTTGGTTCGCCTAGCCGAGTTTGGCAACGCGCCAGCCGAACTGAAGCATGCTGACACCTTTAGGCCCCATTTTAGGTCTGTTTTCAGGCAGTTGGTGGACAGCAGTATTATTCTCTCTTTCAATATGCTACTTTACAATTGTGTCCATCAGGAATAGAGGAGTCATGTGATTGAGCTGCATTGTACTGTACTGTATCATCATCTAACTGGAAGAACTGAAAATATGGATATGCGAGTCCATAGACTACACTGTAACAGGTTAAACTGGCCTTTCTGCATGATGCAACCAGCTTCCAGGTGTGTTCTTGGAGCTGGTGGTATAGGGCGGACCGCATGCTCCATTCGCGGCGAACATGGTATAGGCTGTTTGTCACATTTCACCCCACAGTATTTAGGCTAATCCGTTCCCCCTAATCAGTGACTGAGGTTCTTTCTGAATGTGACACTGTGTCCTTTGCAGCTTACCCGGGGTTCTGCCTTTGTCATCGTCATGCCTTGGAAGGCTCTGCTGTGTCTGTTGACATTATGACCGAAGTAGAGTAGAGACCCAAGGCAAACTTAGCCAATGTACTGTTGCAACTTGCAACAAAGCAAGCAGATGCAATTTACTTCCTTCAGCCCTGTGTTGTCAGTTAATGACCTTTGGAATAGAGCTAAGAGCCAGAGTATGGCACTGCAGTCAGTGCACACGGACAGGGTACCATTCAATGGTCTGTTGACATGTTTACAGTTGAACATGGTGAACTGGATGTATTCTATACAGTGCTTTCAGAAAGTATTCATACCCTCATTCAGGTCCGAAAAGTAAATTTCTGGCAAAATATGTACAGTAAGTTTCATTCAAATTAAAAGGGGTGCGGTCAAAACTTCTTGTCACTCAATCTTTGGTATGTTCTCCCAGCAAGACAGCCTATATAGCCTCTGGTCAATGTGGACCTGTTTTACTGTGACTACTAGACTCTTGATACGCCTGCTGGCTGTTGCCCATGCTCTCTTCGATCAGGGCGAGTTGGTGGTTTCTGTTCCTAATGTGTGTGTGTCCTCGTCAAATCCTTTTGAAAACTGGGCTCTGTCACCTTTCATGTGTCCCTTCTCTTAATATAACGCTGTCTGTCTGAGGTCGGGTGTCTACAGTCTCGCCTTTTGTTGCCAGGGTAGCTTGGCAACCAACCTGATGATCCACCATGGGATTTAACAGCCTGCTACCTGGCTCTGGTCCAGCTCTACCGTACAGATCTCTGGAGAAACAGCTGTCAGAATCCCCCCCACACACACAGTCTATGTAGCTTGTCCAAGCAAGACACTAACTAAATGGGGCTAAGAAAATCAAGACTGCATGACATTGTAACCGGTGTGAAAAGTCTAGCTAGTTAGCAGTGCGCCCTAGTAATTTTTCAATCAGTGACGTCACTCGCTCTGAGACCTTGAAGTAGTTGTTTACCTTGCTCTGCAAGTGCAGCGTCTTTTGTGGCGCAATATGTAGTGATGCTTCGTGGGAAGCAGTTTGTTGTGTTCAGAGGGTCCCTAGTTCTAGCCCAGGTTGGGTCAAGGAAAGTGATGGAAGTGACACAGTTACACCATGGCATTCAGGCTATTCCACTTCAGCAAGTTGTATTTCTTCAGGTAGTAGTGCATAGGCCCACACAGAAACACACCAGTTGGACCTAATCCCTCTTGACCAGAAGTATATTTGTCTAGAGCAGATATCACATTTTATTTGTCACATGCGCCGAATACAACAGGTGTGGACTTTACTGTGAAATGCTTAGTTTAAAAGTACGAAAAATTACACAAAATAAAAATAACGAGCSTATATACAGTGCTGTGGAAAAGTATTTGCCGCCTTCCTGATTTCTTATTCTTTTACACATTTGTCACACTTAAATGTTTCAGATCATCAAACAAATTTAAATATTACACAAAGATAACCCAAGTAAACACAACATGCAGTTGTGATGATTTTATTTATTAACCTCTCTAGGGTATGTGGGACGGTAGCGTCTCACCTCGTCAACAGCCAGTGAAACTGCAGGGCGCCAATTTCAAAACAACAGAAATCCCATAATTAAAATTCCCCAAACATACAAGTATTTTACACCATTTTAAAGATACACTTGTTGTAAATCCAGCCACAGTGTCCGATTTCAAAAAGGCTTTACGACGAAAGCACACCAAACGATTATATTAGGTCAGAGCCAAGTGACAGAAAAACACAGCCATTTTTCCAGCCAAAGAGAAGATTCACAAAAAGCAGAAATAGAGATAAAATGAATCACTAACCTTTGATGATCTTCATCAGATGACACTCATAGCACTTCATGTTACACAATACATGTATGTTTTGTTCGGTTGAGTTTATATTTATATCCAAAAATCAGAGTTTACATTGGCGCGTTATGTTCAGAAGTTCCAAAACATCCGGTTATTTTGCAGAGAGCCACATCAATTTACAGAAATACTCATAATAAACATTGCTAAAAGATACAACTGTTATGCATGGGATTTTAGATCCACTTCTCCTTAATGCAACCGCTGTGTCAGATTTCAAAAAAACTTTACGGAAAAAGCACACCATGCAATAATCTGAGGACAGCGCTCAGAGACCAACACAACCCAAAGAGATATCCGCCATGTTGTGTAGTCAGATGTCAGAATAGCATTATAAATATTCACTTACCTTTAATGATCTTCATCTGAATGCACTCCCAGGAATCAATAAATGTTTGTTTTGTTCGATGAAGTCCATAATTTGTCCAAATACATCCTTCTTGTTAGCGCGTTTAGCCCAGTAATCAAAATTCATGCGGTGCAATCACTAGGTGCAGACAAAGTCAAAAAGTTCCGTTACAGTCCGTAGAAACATGTCAAACGACGTATAGAATCAATCTTTAGGATGTTTGACGTAAATCTTCAATAATGTTCCAACCGGAGAATTCCTTTGTCTTCAGAAATGCAACTCTCTCACGTGAACTCGCCTGGTCAGCTCGTGGCTCTCTGGCAGACCTCTGACTCATTCCCCTCTCATTCGCCCCCACTTCACAGTAGAAGCCTCAAACAAGGTTCTAAAGACTGTTGACATCTAGTGGAAGCCTTAGGAAGTGCAATATGACCCCATTTTCACTGTATCTTGGATAAGCAAAGAGTTGAAAAACTAAATACCTCAGATTTCCCACTTCCTGGTGGGTTTTTTCTCAGGTGTTTGCCTGCCATATGAATTCTGTTATACTCACATACATCATTCAAACAGTTTTAGGAACTTCAGAGTGTTTTCTATCCAAATCTACTAATAATATGCATATCCTAGCATCTGGGCCTGAGTAGCAGGCAGTTTACTCTGGGCATGCTTTTCATCCGGACGTGAAAATACTGCCCCCTACCCAAGAGAGGTTAAGGGAAAAAAGCTATCCGAACCTTCATGGCCCTATGTGAAAAAGTAATTGCCCTCTAAACCTAATAACTGGTTGTGCCACCCTCAGCAGCAACAACTGCAATCAAGCGTTTGCGATAACTGGCAATGAGTCTTTCACATCGCCGGCGAGGAATTTTGGCCCATTCTTCTTTGCAGAATTGTTTTAATTGAGCCACATTGGAGGATTTTCGAGCATGAACCGCCTTTTAAGGTCACGCCACAGCATCTCAATCGGATTCAAGTCCGGACCTTGACTAGACCACTCCAAAACCTTCATTTTGTTTTTATTAAGACATTGAGGTGGACTTGCTGGTGTGTTATGGATCATTGTCCTGTGTTAGAACCCACGTGCGCTTCAGCTTGAGGTCACAAACTGATGGCCGGACATTCTCCTTCAGGATTTTTTGTTAGAGAGCAGAATTCATGGTTCCATCAATCACAGCAAGTCGTCCAGGTCCTAAAGCAGCCCCAGACCATCACACTACCACCACCATATTTGACTGTTGGTATGATGTTCTTTTTCTGAAATGCTGTGTTTTATGCCAGATGTAACGAGACACCTTCCAAAAAGTTCAACTTTTGTCTCGTCAGTCCACAGAATATTTTCCCAAAAGTCTTGGGGATCATCAAGATGTGATACGAGCCTTTGGGTGGTTCTTGGTCAGCAGTGGTTTTCGCCATGGATGCCAATTTTGCCCAGTCTCTTTCTTATGGTTGAGTTATGAACACTGATCTTAACTGAGGCAAGTGAGGCCTGCAGTTCTTTAGATGTTGTTGTGGGTTCTTTTGTGACCTTTTGGATGAGTCGTCGCTGCGCTCTTGGGGTAATTTTGGTAGGCCGGCCACTCCTGGGAAGGTTCACCACTGTTCCAAATTTTCTCCATTTGTGGATAAAGGCTCTCACCATGGTTCGCTTGAGTCCCAAAGCTTTAGAAATGGCCTTGTAACCCTTTCCAGACTGACAGATGTCAATTACTTTGTTTCTCATATGTTCCTGAATTTCTTTGGATCGCGGCATGATGTCTTGCTTTTTGAGATCTTTTGGCCTACTTCACTTTGTCACATTTAAGTGAGTTCTTGATTCAACAGGTCTGGCAGTAATCAGGCCTGGGTGTGGCTAGTGAAATTGAACTCAGCTTTCCAAAAATTGTGATTAACCACAGTAAATTCATGATTTAACAAGGGGGGGCAATTACATTGTCACATAGGGCCATGAAGTTTCGTATAGCTTTTTTCCGTTAATAAATAAAATGATCACTTAAACTGCATTTTATGTTTACTTTGGTTATCTTTGTGTAATATAAAAATTTGTTTGATCTGAAACATTTAAGTGTGACAAATGTGCAAAAAAATAAGAAACCAGGAAGGGGGCAAATACTTTTTCACAGCACTGTACAAGGAGCACCGGTACCGAGTCCGGGTACGAGGTAATTTGTACATGTAGTTAGGGGTAAATGTGACCTGGCAATCAGGATAGATAATAAACAGAGTAGCAGCAGCGTATGTAGTTTGTGAATGTGTGTGTGTGTGTGTTGGAGTGTCAGTGTAGTAAGTGTGGGTAGAGTCCAGTGAGTATTCATAGACCAGTGCAAAAAAGAAAACGGGGTCAATGCAAATAGTCCAGGTTTTCACTTGATTAACTGTTCAGCAGTCTTATGGCTTGAGGGTAGAAGCTGTTCAGGAGCATTTTGATCCCAGACTTGGCACTCTGGTACCCTTTGCCGTGCGGTAGCAGAGACAACAGTATGATTTGGGTGGCTGTAGTCTTTGACAATGTTGAGGGCCTTCCTCTGACGCCACCTGGTATTTATTTAACCTTTATTTAACTAGGCAAGTCAGATAAGAACTAATTGTTATTTTACAATGACGGCCTACCCCAGCTAAACCCTCCCCTAACCTGGATGACGATGTGTCAATTGTGCGCCGACCTATGGGACTCCCAATCACGGCCAGTTGTGATACAGCCCGGGATCAAACCAGGGTCTGCTGTAGTGACTCCTCTAGCACTGAGATGCACTGCCTTAGACCACTGCGCCACTCGGGAGCCTGGACGTCAAAGTAGAGGTCCTTGATGGCAGGGAGCCCAGCCCCAGTGATGTACTGTGTCGTACGCACTACCCTCTGTAGCACCTCGCGGACGGATGCCAGGCAGTTGCCATATCAAGCGACGTTGCAGCCAGTTAAGATGCTCTCAATGGTGCCGCTGTAGAATTTTTTTTAAGGAGCTGAGGGCACATACCAAATCTCTTCAGCCTACTGAACGGGAAGAGGCATTGCGCCCTCTTCACAACTGTGTTGGTGTGTATGGACCATGATAGGTCCTTAGTGATGGTGACACAGAGGAACTTGAAGCTCGCGACACGCTCCATAGCCCCCTCGGCCCTCCTTTTCCTGTAGTCCACGATCAGCTCCTTTGTCTTGATGATTTTGAGGGAGAGGTTGTTGTTTGAGGGAGAGGTCTCCTTCCTCCCTATAGGCTGTCTCATTGTCGTCGGTGATCAGGCCTACCACCGTCATGTCGTCGGTAAACTTAATGATGATTTTGGAGTCGTGCGCGGCCACGCAGTCGTACGTGAACAGGAAGTACAGGTGGGTACTAAGCACGCACCCCTGAGGCGCCTCCGTGTTGATGGTCAGCATGGCAGATGTGCTGTTGCCTACCCTCACCACCTGGGTGCGGCCCGTCAGGGAGTCCAGGATCCGGTTGCGGAGGGAGAGGAGAGCAAGACATGATGATGGTGAACTGACGTGCATAACTTCCTACGGTCTTATGACGCGGACATCTGACCACGTGTTCCACATTTAACTTGCCTCCTCTCAGCCAGTGGGATGTAGGCTGTTTCACATCACTGACACTTACTACCTATGGGTCTCGCGTGCCATTGATATGACAGAGTCAACTCAGATCTTTGCAATGATAGTCAGCCAAAGGGTTTCCTTATTCTCTTACTGAGTCGTTTATTTAGCCTACGCTGTGCTTGTGCTGAAGTAGAATCATTGCACGGGTAGAACCCACCAGAGAACATTCAGAAGACTTAGTCATAGAGCTCAGGGCTCTAAATAATGAATACCGGAACATGTCGTCGTCCTGAACAGAGTGAGCAGGGAATGTTGTGTCAGGGACCAGGGTTAGGCCCTCACCAAGGCATGGTGGAGMGAGCAGTAAGCTTGCTGGTGATTATGGAGCAGGCTAAGCTCATGCTGCCTGTGTCGTGTGTATTTAGACCAGCAGCTGGGAGGGAGGACAGGGAAAGGGTGACTGATTTCATCATGGTCCCTGATCTGTACTAAACAAAAATGCATAATTATGGATATGAATGTCATTCTGTTCATGGTGACCTAAATCCTAAAGGTACACGTGTATAAATATGCAATATCCTTCTTTGCATATTTGTGTATTATTCTACACACTGGCTATTATTTTTTTATGACCTCTGCCCCCAAACAAGACTAATTTTGGTTGGACCAGACCAAATCTGAACCAATCATAGATGTCTATGTTTCACAAGTTTGGACATCAAAGTAGAGCTCAGAGTTCAGTGTAAAAACAAAAGGGGTAAATTCAGTGACAAATTTGTTTTAATCCCTTAATAAATCATAAACAAAATTGATATCAGTAAAAAATAACTAATTGATAGGTTAACTTGTTACTTCTGTGAACTTTCATTTTCCTCCACGAGGGAGAGAAATTAGACTATCTTAAAGCTATGTGGGTTTTTGTTAACTTTGGGCTAGGCGTGCCGCTAGCGACCCACCTCGACAACATCCAGTGAAGTTGCAGAAAGCCAAATTCAAATTACAAAGATAGTAATAATAAACATTCATGAAAATACAGGTTATACTTCAGTTAAAAGATTAACTTCTTGTTAATCCAGCCGCTGTGTCAGATTTCAAAAAGGCTTTACGGCGAAAGCATACCATGCGATTATCTGAGGACAGCGCCCCGCTTACTAAAGCATACAAACATTTTCCAACCAAGCAGAGGCGTCAGAAATAGCGATAAAATAAATCGCTTACCTTTGAAGATCTTCCTCTGTTGGCAATCCAAAGGGTCCCAGCTACACAATAAATTGTCGTTTTGTTTGATAAAGTCCCTCTTTATATCCCAAAAACTCAGTTTTGTTGGCGTGTTTTGTTCAGTAATCCACTGGCTCAAAGGCGGTCAAAACATGCAGACGAATGCATCCTAATAGTACCGGTAAAGTTCGTCGAACTATGTCAAACGGTGTTTATAATTAATCCTCAGGTTGTCAATTATCTAAATAATTGATAATATTTCAACCGGAAAATAGCGTATTCAATAGAAAGGAAAAAGAACGAAGAGCACACACAGTCACACGCGCAAACCAGTACTGCATGATTCCATAGACCACTTACCAAAAGGCCTTATTCTTTGTTGTTTTTCAAAAAACAAGCCTGAAACCATGTCTGAAGACTGTGGACATCTAGTGGAAGCCATAGGAACTGCAATCTGGGCACTAAACCCCTATATAGTCAATAGGCTTTCAATGGAAAACCACTCACATATAAAAAAAAATCCCATTTCCTGGATGGATTTTCCTCGGGTTAGAACTGCCATATCAGTTCTGTTATACTCACAGACATTATTTTAACAGTTTTAGAAACTTCCGAGTGTTTTCTATCCAATTATATGCATATCCTAGCTTCTGGGCCTGAGTAACAAGGCAGTTTACTTTGGGCACATTTGTCATCAAAACTTCAAAATACTGCCCCCTAGCCCAAAGAAGTTTTAACTGAATTTCAAAGCACAGGGCAATGTTTATTGAACTTACAGAAAACAAAATGAGTGTTGATATTAGTTGGCAGGCGTCTTCAATATTGTGTGTTGATGTATTTCTAATAACTTTTAAGACTTTTCTGGTATCTGTTTGACCAGAAATCAAAGCCTTTGATTATTTCAAATGTTTATGATTTTAAAATGGTTTAAAAAATGTATATATACCTTAATTTCTGAAAAATAGACACCCAACTTGACATGCACCTATGAACCTCACATGTTGGTGCTCATGGATCATTTTACGTGGAAATTACCTTAGATAATGACCAACCACACATGCTTTCTGTTACAGGACGAATACACCAAGCCATGGTCACGTCGTTGAATGAAGACAATGAGAGCGTCACTGTGGAGTGGATAGAAAATGGAGACACAAAAGGGAAAGAGGTAAAGAAGCCTAGCTAGGGCCTCGCACCACAGCTGGCGTCCACTCAGCTCTTAGGCATTGAGCTCTATGAATAATGCATCTGAAGACATTGTAGAGCTTTGGAGATCAGTCTTCCTGCATGTTCTACAGTTCCGCCAGACATCACTCTCTGCCCTGAATATACATGAGTTCAGAGATCCTTACAGCAGTCATATTTCCTGAGCTTTGCTGTTGAATACAGATGTTTCTTGTCTTACTGCTCTGCTCCTCTGAGCTACACAGAGGAGCAGAGCAGTGCCCTCTATACACTGTAACATAGGCACATTCTTCACTTTCTAGCTCAGCTAACCAAACCATCAGTCCTCCTAACTTGCTATTATGAAAAATGTAATTAAACAATGCCTGTAATGCTTTCAGTTTGACTTTTGCTTTCAAAAGCAGCTCAAACATAGAGCATGTAAGAATGAACTTCATAGCTGTTGGTTATTTCCGTGCATTACAGAGAAATAATGCATATTCTAGATTGCCCTTTCAGCCAATCAGAAACGAATATTCAGCAGTGCCGTGGTATGATGTGTAAAGTATATTGTGTTAATTCTCCTGTTGAATATTGACACTGAAGAATATGGCTCGAAGGACAATTTAAAAGGGTGAAACCAACTGGTGGTGGACTCCGCAGGAAGTTCCGGTGACATAGGTACAATTTCCTGTTAGAAGGTGTGGTAATGACTGTTAGGAGACAGATGTACATTGAAAGTCGACACTTTCATTGCAACAACACACAGACAGACACACACACACCAGAAGGGTAAAGAGAACAGACTAGTGGAAATGTTGATAAATGACTGTATGAGTTATCTACAATTACAGTAACACACTCTTCTCTCTGTCCAGATTGACTTGGAGAGTATATTTGCACTAAACCCAGACGTGGCCCCAGAAGAGGAGACTGCCCCCAGCCCAGAGACCCCGCCTCCACCAACGCCGACCTCTGTGAAGGTCAACAAGATCCCTAAGGTGAGCCCTGTTTTGTTTGTTTTTTGTTGTCTTCACCGCAGGGTGAAGTCTGCTTGTGCAGTGAGTGTCCTCAGTGGCAGAAGAACCACTGAACAGAACAATGGACGCTCCAGTAATAAGAAGTCATCTGATTCTCAGTATTTGTCCATTTTTATAACCCTTATTTTGCAGTCATGCGAGTTAGAAGTGTTCAACTCTTCAGGCTTGTGTTCTAGCAAGTTCGGTGAAATCTCTCTTGTAAGCCATGATTACTGTTTAATCCTCATGTACTTCAATTATTTTTGTCAATGTGTTTATCTTACCTCCATCTTTTTTCTTTCTTTCAGAACCGACGAACAATAGCACCCACTAAGAATGACACTCCGTCCAGGGATAACAGAGGTGTTCTGGGTGACCATTGACAGTTTTTCTTTTATTTGTCTTGGGTGCCATGTTTGATGTGTATAATATAACTCTGACCTCTGTGTTGTTGTGCTGGGTTCCACAGTGGTGTCGACCAGGGCCAGACCAGCTCAGCCCCAGCAGCTAGAGCCTGCTCCCCCTCCCCCCGTCCAGCAGGCAGCCCAGCCCACACAGGCCCAGACAGCCCAACAGTTAGCCAACGGTAGGAACTACCTACATCAATTTATGGAGGATTTACATTTTGAGTTATTTAGTCTTTGCAAAAACGGAATGTTCTGTCATTTTCACCCTCTTAAACAAGCACTGGGAATTTTTTTTGTAATTTCATGTGTCGTGTGTATGTTATAGAATTTTACCAAAAGACTTGATGTTCCTGAATTTCTAAGTTTTGTCGATCATATGTGTATCACAGAAGCGTCAATGCATCAGCTAACAAGAAAGGAGTTTGGACAGCTTTGTATGTATCAACTCTCCCAACCCCAATGGTTTATGTTGTCGTGGAACCCTTCCGCTTGCCTCTGGAGAACCTGTAGTTTGTGATTATTACTCACCTTAAAGGCTTCCGCTATATTCAAAGCAGTAATAGGAAAGTATAAATGTAATTCAGCCAGCAGACAGGCTTTCTGGATTTACAGCAGAAGAACACTGATTATAGCGCTGCTATGTTCCCCTTTAGAATTCCACTGAGTCTCTCTCTCTCTCTCTCTCACTCACTCACTCACTCACTCACTCACTCACTCACTCACTCACTCACTCACTCACTCACTCACTCACTCACTCACATGGGCTTGTGGTAATGGGTGGAATGGTATCACATACATGGTTTGTTGCCATTCCATTTGCTTTGTTCCAGCCATTATTATGAGCCGTCCTCCCCTCAGCAGCCTCCACTGATACATACAGTGCCTTCAGAAAGTATTTATTTCACATTTTGTTACAGCCTGAATTAAAAATGTATTAAATATTTTCTTCTCACCCATCTACACACACAGTACTCTATAATGGCAAGGAGAAAACATGTTTTTAGAAAGGTTTGCAAATGTATTGAAAACTAAATACAGATATCTAATTTATTCACACTCCTGAGTCAATACATGTTAGAATCACTATAACAAGGCCACTCAGGAACATTCAATGTCGTCTTGGTAAGCAACTCCAGTGTATATTTGGCCTAGTGTTTTAGGTTACTGTCCTGCTGAAAGCTGGGTTTGTCTCCAGTGTCTGTTGGCAGGCTGTCTGAACACCAGGTTTTTCTCTAGGCTTTTGCCTGTGCTTAGCTCTATTCCCTTTTTATCCTAAAAAAAACCCTAGTCCTTGCCAGTCACATCAGTGATGTGTTGGATTTTCACCAAACATAATGCGTTGTATTCAGGACATAAAGCTACATTCTTTGCCACCTTTGTTGCATTTTTGGAATATTTTTWAAATTCTGTATATACTTCCTTTTCACTTGATTTAGTTTAGTATTGTAGAGTAACTACAATGTTGTTAATCCATCCTCAGGAGAAAACTATCACAGCCGTTAAACTGTAGTTGTCTTAGTCACCATTGGCCTCATCTACCAATAGGTGCCCCTTTGCGAGCATCGGAAACCTCCCTGGTCTTTGGTTGAATCGGTGTTTGAAATTCACTGCTCGACTGAGGGACCTTACAGATAATTTTGTGTGGGGTACAACYATGCGGTAGTCCTTCAAAAATCATTTCGAACACTATTATTGCACACAGAGTGAGTCCATGCAACTTATGTGACTTGTTAAGCACATTTTTACTCCTGAACTTATTTAGGCTTGCCATAACAAAGGGGTTGAATACTTAATGACTTAAGACATTTCAGCTTTTGATTTTGATTTTAAACACGGCCATTATGGGGTATTGTGTGTAGGCCATTGACACATTTCAATTAAACAATTTAAAATTAATTCTAACACAGCAAAATGTGGGAAAAGTAAAGGGGTGTGAGTACTCTCTGAAGGCATTGTACGTACAGGACCAGTCAAARGTTTGGACACCTACTCATTCAAAGGTTTTTCTTTATTTTTTATTCTACAATGTAGAAAATAGTAAAAAAATAAAGACAAACCCTTGAAAGAGTCGGTGTGTCCAAACGTTTGACTGGTACTGTACGTACAGTGCATTGGGAAAGTATTCAGCCCCTTGTCTTTTTCCACATTTTGTTACGTTACAGCCGTATTCTAAAATGGATTAAATACATGTTTTCCCTCATTGATCTACACACAATACCCCATAATGACAAATCAAAAACAGGTTGTTAGAATTTTTGAAAATGTATTACAAATAATTCAGAGCCTTTGCTATGAGACTCAAAATTGAGCTCAGGTACATCCTGTTTCCATTGATCATCCTTGAGATGTTTCTACAACTTGATTGGAGTCCACCTGTGGTAAATTCAATTGAATGGACAGGATTTGGAAAGGCAAACACCTGTCTTTATAAGGTCCCCCCGTTGACAGTCCATGTCAGAGAAAAAACCAAGCCATGAGGTCAAAGGAATTGTCTGTAGAGGCCCGAGACAGGATTGTGTCGAGGTACAGATCTGGGGAAGAGTATGAAAAAATGGAAGATCCCCATTTTAAAGGTCTCCAAGAACACAGTGGCCTCCATCATTCTTAAATGGAAGAAATTTGGAACCACCAAAACTCTTCTTAGAGCTGGCCGCCCGCCCAAACTGAGCAATCAGGGGAGAAGGGCCTTGGTCAGGGACGTGACCAAGAACCTGATGGTCACACTTCCAGAAGGACAACCATCTCTGCAGCACTCCACCAATCAGGTCTTTAGGGTAGTGTGGCCAGACGGAAGCTACTCCTCAGTAAAAGGCACATGAGTTTGCCGTTTTGAGTTTGCCAAAAGGCATTTAAAGACTCAGTTCATGAGAATAGATTATCTGGTCTGATGGAACCAAGATTGAACTCTTTGGACTGAATGCCAAGCGTCACGTCTGGAGGAAACATGGCACCAACACTAAGGTGAAGCATGGTGGTGGCAGCAATATGCTGTGGTGTTGTTTTTCAGCGGCAGGGACTGGGAGACTAGTCAGGCTCGAGGGAAAGATGAACAGAGATCCTTGATGAAGACCTGCTTCAGAGCGCTCAGGACCTCCGACTGGCGCAAAGGTTCACCTTCCAACAGGACATTGACCCCCAGCACACAGCCAAGACAACGCAGGAGTGGCTACGGGACAAGTCTCTGAATGTCCTTGAGTGGCCCAGCCAGAGCCAGGACTTGAACCCGATCCACCAGACCCTCTTGAGAGACCTGAAAATACCTGTGTAGCAACGCTCCCCATCCAACCTGACAGCGCTTGAGATCTGCAGAGAAGAATGGGAGAAACTCTACAAATGCAGGTGTGCCAAGCTTGTAGCGTCATACCCAAGAAGACTCGAGGCTGTAATCACTGCCAAAGGTGCTCCAACAAGGTACTATATAAAGGTTCTGAATACTTATGTAAATGTGATAAAAAAATAAAAAAAAAGAATGTTTTAATACACTTGCAAAAAATAAACAGTTTTTACTTTGTCATTATGGGGTATCGATACAATCCTTTCTTGGAGCTCTACGGACAATTCCTTCGATGGCTTGGTTTTTGCTCTGACATGCACTGTCAACAGGTGGGACCTTTTTATATGGACAGGTGTGTGCCTTTCCAAATCATGTCCAATCAATTGAAGTTACCACAGGTGTATTCCAAGTTGTAGAAACATCTCAAGGATGATCAATGGAAACAGGATGTACCTGAGCTCAATTTCAAGTCTCATAGCAAAGAGTCTGAATACTTTTGCAAATAATTCTAAAACCCTGTTTTTGCTTCGTCATTATGGGCTATTGTGTGTAGATTGATGAGGGGGYAAAAACGATGTCATCCATTTTAGAATAAGGCTGTAACAAAATGTGGGAAAAGTCAAGGGGTCTGAATACCTTCCGAATACACTGCACATGAACACACACACAGTAGCCTTTGACACTGCAGTTTTCGCCTCAGTAGGACCTAGCAGAAACAATTGTATTTTTAATTTCCTTCCACTCCCCCTTTGTGTGGTAATCTGCCACCACCAGTGGAATCAGAGACAAAGACAATCTCGTAGCGCTCTCTCAATCCTGTTCCCGCCGGCCTGCCTAGCCTGTCTCTGACCTGGCCCTGCTCCCCCAGATTACTGCAGATTATTAATCTTTGCTCTCTGCTTTGAATGACAAGCTTGCAGGCGTTCGGATGGGCTGTATGCTGGAGGYATGGTTGCAGTGGTGCTCAGCCGGATATCTTTGGGTCTGGTGGAATCAGAAGGGATTACTGACCCTAAATTTATACTGTCCTCTTTTCTTAATCTGATGTGGGTGTTCAAGTGATGAATTGGGTTTCTAAATTGTAATAATCATATTGGGTGTTTCTGTGTGTTTAAGAGTCAAACTAATGTGGGGGGGGGGGGGTTTATAGAACTTTTGAGGAACCTGGAATGAAAGTCCCCTATGTACTCATGTCTCTGCTTTCCCTAGTCAAGAAGCAGCGTTTGACTATTGTTGTGTCAGTGGTTGGTCAATCAAGAAGAGCTCTGTACTAGTGTAATAGTATAGTAATGTGAAGGGTTAGCAGGGAGCTGCAGGATCCGTCATAAAGCCCTTTAGAGATGCAGAGTTTGTGAGAGCTGGAGGCGGTGTGTGTAGAGCTGCTGTCCCCCTGGGTGCTAGCTAGGCCCAGTCCCACAGCCAGACACCACTCTGTCTGAACAGCCCTAGAGTTAAGGGAAACGCCAGAAGATGGRGAGAGGAAGAGATCCCTTTCAGATAGGCTGAGGGTGTGTATGTTCTGTGAAAGGCAGCATTTGTGACGGCCTTTCCTGTTCCTTTTTGCCTGTGTCTTCTGTTCCTCTGTGGCAGCGAGGAGGAAGTCCAACTGTGTGAAGGAAGTGGAGAAACTGCAGGAGAAGAGGGAGAGACGACGGATACAGCAACAGGAGCTGAGAGAGAAGAAAGCACAGGTACAGGGGGAATCCTCCGGCTATCCTCTGACCCCCTCCCTCCATATTTTCCTCGAATACCTTTTTTATTTTATAAAATMAGAGAATTGGCTCACTTATTTAACCTCTCTATAGCCATGTTAGTCGTTGAAAACATTGTCTTTGGTGGTTACTTGAAAAATGAATGAACGCGTACATTGAACAGTATCTTAACTCTTCCCGTGTCAGGAGGTGGACACCACCATCCCGAACTATGAGATCCTGTATATGATCAGAGACTTCCGTGCCAGTCTGGACTACCGGCCGCTGTCCACCGCGGACCTGGTGGGTACAGACGACACTCTGCTCTCTCTCTGTCCAAATAGAGGATAACCCACAGCGGCCTGATCAATTTGCGTTTTTATTTTTGTCAGATTGAAGAGCACAGAATATGTGTTTGTGTGAGGAAACGTCCACTCAACAAGAAAGGTAAGGAGGACTACCTTCACATCAAACAGAGCCTTCAGTCATAGATGAGGAAGGGATCATGAGTTTCCCTACAATGAGCCTTTGGACGGTCCGAATCWGTCATATTCAGGTATTTCCTTATGGCCCGCGCTCAGGGAAACGATCTTCTTTTGTATCCTTTCGTTAACATGGCCGTGTGTGTTCCAGAGCTGACTATAAGGGACCTGGATGTGATCACCATCCCCAGTAAGGATGTGGTGATGGTCCATGAGCCCAAGCAGAAGGTGGACCTGACACGCTACCTGGAGAACCAGACCTTCCGCTTCGACTACGCCTTCGATGACAGCACCACTAATGAAATGGTTTACAGGTCAGACAGAGAGCGGGCGGTTGTTGCACTAAAACAACTGTTTTGTTTGACTTGTGCTAATGTATGTTTTTACTGGAATTCAGTCCAGTAGGAATGCTTGCTTTGGATTATTGTGTGTGTGTGTGTGTATAGAAAGTATTTTGATGGTGTGTGTTTGTTAGGGTGTTTTAGATGGAATGTGTTCAAGTGTGTGTTTTGCGAGACAGTGTGTTTTCACACGTACACTGATGAGTGGATGTGTGTGTGTGTTTCCCTTACAGGTTTACTGCCAGGCCCCTGGTGGAGACTATCTTTGAGAGGGGCATGGCCACGTGCTTCGCCTATGGACAGACTGGTAGTGGCAAAACACATGTGAGCCAGACACACACACACACACACACACACACACACCAGCCTCATCTCGGCTGCTGATTCGTGCCAGTTATTTCAGCACTCAATTAACAATAACATACATCAGCGACATCCAAGTTCAGTGTGTACAAGCGTTGTTGCATTTCCATTTCTTAAAGGCCTAGACATTTTTTATTCATCTTTCAACCCACAAGCAGAACTGTGAATATTGAGGTCTTTGTTTTTCAGACTATGGGTGGAGATTTTTCTGGAAAGAACCAGGATTGTTCMAAAGGAATTTACGCATTAGCAGGCAAGTGATTCTTAGTGGACTATTATGAGGTTTGGTGGTGTACTGCTCAGATCCTATTAAAATGGTAAAACTCTTTATATTTCCCCTTTGTCCTCATTCAGCTCGGGATGTGTTTGTCATGTTGAAGAAACCCTGCTACAGGAAGTTAGATCTTCAGGTGTACGCAACTTTCTTTGAAATCTACAGTGGAAAGGCAAGTGATTTAATGACTTGTTTATTGAGCATCAACTTGTGGTTGTAGGTGTTTGACCCGGACTGTAATGGGAAGGTATGTGTATTGATCCAGTGGGTGGTTATGTCGACAGAGTGACAGACTAGTTTTGTGTTAAGTTGACCGTGTGTGGTTGTGTTGTGGTCTTAGGCATTTGACCTGACTGTGGCTGTATTGTGGTTGTGTAGTTATTTGATCTGATGGTTGTATTAAACGTGTGTAGTTGCAGGTGTTGGAGGATGGTTGTCATCTGTTCACCTGTGTGTGTGTGTGTGTGTGTGTGTGTGTGTGTGTGGGGTTGTGTAGGTCTTACGGGTGTTTGACCTGTTGAACCATAAAGCCAAGCTGAGTGTATTGGAAGATGTTAAGTCTGTGGTTGTGTTGTGGTCCGGTCCTATAGGTGTTTGACCTGCTGAATGGTAAGGCTAAGCTCCGGGTGTTGGAAGATGGGAAGCAGCAGGTGCAGGTGGTGGGTCTGCATGAGAGAGACGTCAAATGCACAGAGGACGTTCTCAAACTCATAGAAGTGGGCAACGGCTGCAGGTATTTGTGGCAACATCCCAGAGTTGCCCTAAACATTGATCTTTAAAGTGTTTTTGTGCATTACATTTAAACTCTCTCGGTCTCTCTCTCGGTCTCTCTCACGGTCTCTCTCTCTGTCTCTCTCCATTTCTGTGTCCCATATTCTCAGAACGTCAGGTCAGACCTCGGCCAACGCCCACTCGTCCCGTAGCCATGCAGTGTTCCAGATCATTCTAAGAAGGAAGGGGAAGATGCACGGCAAGTTCTCCCTGATCGACCTGGCGGGGAATGAGAGGGGTGCCGACACGTCCAGCGCTGACCGCCAGACACGCCTGGAGGGAGCCGAGATCAACAAGAGCCTGCTGGCACTAAAGGTCAGAAGGGAGAGGTCAGCGGGAGCTGCAGAGGAATCTGACAGAGAGAGCCCAAATTGACCAGTTTATTAGGTACACCCATCTAGTAACGGCTTGGACCCCCCCCCCTTTCCCCCCCCCCCCCCTTTCCAGAACAGCCTGAATTCTCCAGGGCATGGAGATGTTGCTCAATTCGTATCAAGGGACCTAACGTGTGCCAGGAAAACATTCCCCATACCTTTACATGACTCAACAGGAACCGGGATTTGTCGGACCAGGCAATGTTTTTCCACTCCTCAATTGTCCAGTGTTTGTGATCTTATTTTTAGCTGATAGGAGTGGAACCCGGTTTTTGTTGTCTGCTGCAATTGGCCATCCGTGACAAGGACTGACGAGTTGTGTGTTCAGAGATATCGTTCTGCACACCACTGTTGTAATGCGCTGTTATTTGCCTGTTTGTGGCCCGCTTGTTAGATTGCACGATTCTTCTTGGATGGTTTTTGTTTGTTGCACCATTCTGGGTAAACCCTAGACACTGTTGTGTGTGAAAAGCCCAGGAGGCCGGCTGTTTTTGAGTTACTGAAACCGGCGCGCCTGGCACCGACGATTGTACCACGCTCAAAGTCGTTTAGGTCACTGGTTTTTCCCATTTCTAACATTCAATCGAACASTAACTGAATGCCTCGATGTCTGTCCGCTTTATATAGCAAGCCACGGCCACTTGATTCACTGTCTGTAGGAGCGAACCATTTTCGTGAACTGTCCACATGTCGCACAGCTGAGAGTGGAGTGTGGAGATGAATGGGTTCAGTCAGTCGTCCTGATGAGCTCTTCCCCGCTAGTTGGCAACAACAGCAGCATAACGCTGGTTATAATTTGTAAAAGGAAGTGTGTTTTATTTCTACGTGCGAGGGAGAAATAACTTGTTAGTATTGGTCACCATTTGGATTTGGTCACCATCTCCGTTTTGTTCCATCCCACTTGATTTTAGTTTGAGTAGGATAGCAGCCAATACACGAGAAYTAACTTGTAATATTGGTAGTACCATCTGGATGTCACTGCGATTACAGCTCCATCGTGTGCTGTCTGACATGTTTATTTGATTCAGCTGAAAAGAACTAGCAGTCCTAGTTAGAAATAACTTGTTATAGAAATGGTCAACTGCATRTTTCCTGTCCCCCTCTCTCAGTATGTGTATATCAGTCAGTCAGCCAGTCAGGCCTTGCAGTAGACCGACTGTAGCTCATCATGTCTCTCTTTAACCCTAACAGGAGTGCATCAGGGCGCTGGGGCGGAACAAACCTCACACTCCGTTCAGGGCCAGCAAGCTCACCCAGGTCCTCCGAGACTCCTTCATAGGGGAGAACTCCCGCACATGCATGGTGAGTTCATCATTCGTTATTGGATTTGGTAATTGGTGAGTTGACTCTCCTCACTGGCATTGGGCTCAGTCATCTCTGATTTTATGAATAATTTCTATTAAAATAAACTATTTTTAAGATTCCTGGGCCTATGACTACACCGACCATGTAGAGGTCAGTATACTGGGTGTATATTCTCCTCACTTTGAAAGTAAACACACTTTCTGCAAAAGACAGGCCACCTTACTAGGTGTTTGTACTGTCCTTCCCTTACCGCCACTGAGTTTCTCCTCATCTCTTGTCCCTTCCAGATAGCAACTATCTCTCCTGGTATGACGTCCTGTGAGAACACCCTCAACACGCTACGCTACGCTAACAGGTGGGCACACATGTTACAGCTGGCCATGGGAATCTGTCTCGTACACCTGTGCTTTCCAGCTGCGATCCGCAGAGAACTCTAGTCTGGGGGAAAAGGAATATAGGAACCTCTTCTTTGACCACTCTCCCTTTAGGTTTCTATGGTAACTGATCACACCCACAAGGCGTAGTAATGACCTTGAGGTCTTCACTGTGCTCTTATACGCAGCGTTGTTGTGCTTAGCTATGGGCAGATAATGCTTTTGAGCCTCAATAGGCAGAATTGGGTATATCTGCCTGCAGCAGTTTGATCAGATGTAGGCTACATATGGGAAAGACTGAAGGAGTGCCACTGTGGCAGGCAGGTGATGGTGAAAGGAAAATGACTCTTTGTCTGTAGCTCTGTCCTGACCCTCGTCTCTTCTCTCGTCTTTCCTCCTCCCCTCTTCCTGCTCTGGGCCTGGTGCTGTGCTGTGCAGAGTAAAGGAGTTTGGGATCAGTCCCTCAGACATCCCCTTCTCCCAGGGCGGTGGAAGTCGCTCGGAGCTCTCGCCCACCTATGAGTATGATGACTTTGCTACCTCTCCCAGCAGGTCAAGCACTTTCCCATTGCGTGCGCACACACACACTGCACACGTACCTTTTCTGTTGCCCACATACACTTACCTACATGCATTTCCTGTATGCATATATTAGTTGGAAAATACACATTAAACACACTACTTTGTTCCATCGTTCTCACCAGTCTCTGTGGAGGACTTGTTCACACGTCTTCTTTTCCTTCCCCTTTTATTTCATCTCCATGACACGTTCTTTCATCATTTTCTTCATCCTTGGCATGCGCTTCTCCTTTCATCTTTTGCTGTGCTGAGGTTGTGTTAACTGTGAACGCTGCTGTTCTTCTTGTGTGTGCATTTGATCAAATAATTTCTTGGTGTTTTCACTTGGTTGAATATAATCTGTTATGATAAATGACACCATAAACAGTCAGCCCTATTAGTTAACCCTCTAAGGTCGATGTCCATGCCCCCGCGGAAATGTAATTAGCATAATCCAAATATCCCCGTTAAAAATCTGTTTTAAGCTAGAGATATGTTTTTTGGCAGTGGATGCGTCTCAATCCACCGCATCCACCAATGTAAGACTTCCGCATCTGTGGTGGAAGGTGACAGAGCTAGAACGGTGTTTGTCAGACCGTGCGACATCCCGAAAATCGGTCTTCTCACAAAATTGTCCGTAGCGTCTGAACGGTTTGGCCTACAAACCATTACGTTTTGCTCTTCAACCCCCACAAGCATCTTGGGACTCATCTTAAGTTGTTTTGCTCTAGGATGCCCACAGGCCTCACAAGACTCGTCTGAAGGTCCACCGTTATCAGTTGAAAAAATGTATGGAAGTACTGTATATATGGAGACTGTTTAGTGACAAAAATAAGGGGTTAAATACATAAAAAATGACATGTTTCCTGATCTTTTGTCTCTCAGATAGAGGATAGACACTTCAAAACAAACTTCCTTTAGAATT
>NC_036855.1:26999047-27041487 GCF_002910315.2 Salvelinus sp. IW2-2015 | reverse complement strand
CTTTAAACAGCTTGGAAAATCCAGAAAATGATGTCATGGCTTTAGAAGCTTCTGATAGGCTAATGACATCATTTGTACCTGTGGATGTATTTCAAGGCCTACCTTCAAACTCAGTGCCTCTTTGCTTGACATCATGGGAAAATCAAAAGAAATCAGCCAAGCCCTCAGAAAAAAAGTTGTAGACCTCCACAGGTCTGGTTCATCCTTGGGAGCAATTTCCAAACGCCTGAAGGTACCACGTTCATCTGTACAAACAATAGTACGCAAGTATAAACACCATGGGACCACGCAGCCGTCATACCGCTCAGGGAGGAGACGCGTTCTGTCTCCTAGAGATGAGCTTACTTTGGTGTGAAAAGTGCAAATCAATCCCAGAACAACAGCAAAGGACCTTGTGAAGATGGTGGAGGAAACGGGTACAAAAGTATCTATATCCAGAGTAAAACGAGTCCTATATCGACATAACCTGAAAGGCCGCTCAGGAATGAAGAAGCCACTGCTCCAAAACCGCCATAAAAAAGCCAGACTACGGTTTGCAACTGCACATGGGGACAAAGATCATACTTTTTAAACACTGATGAAACAAAAATAGAATTGTTTGGCCATAATGACCATTGTTATGTTTGGAGGAAAAAGTGGGAGGCTTGCAAGCCAAAGAACACCATCCCAACCGTGAAGCACGGGGGTGGCAGCAGCATGTTGTGGGGGTGCTTTGCTGCAGGTGGGACTGGTGCACTTCACAAAAATGGATGGCATCATGGGAAAGGAAAATTGTGGATATATTGAAACAACATCTCAAGACATCAGTCAGGAAATTAAATCTTMGTCGCAAATGGGTCTTCCAAATGGACAATGACACCAAGCATACTTCCAAAGTTGTGGCAAAATGGCTAAAGGACAACGAAGTCAAGGTATTGGAGTGGCCATCACAAATCAAAATCAAATCAAATGTATTTATATAGCCCTTCTTGCATCAGCTGATATATCAAAGTGCTGTACAGAAACCCAGCATAAAACCCCAACCGCAAGCAATGTAGGTGTAGAAGCACGGTGGCTAGGAAAAACTCCTTAGAAAGGCCAAAACCTAGGAAGAAACGTAGAGAGGAACCAGGCTATGAGGGGTGGCCAGTCCTCTTCTGGCTGTGCCAGGTGGAGATTATAACAGAACATGGCCAAGATGTTCAAATGTTCATAAATGACCAGCATGGCCAAATTATAGTAATCACCATGAACAGGTCAGGGTTCCATAGCCGCAGGCAGAACAGTTTAAACTGGAGCAGCAGCATGGCCAGGTGGACTGGGGACAACAAGGAGTCAACATGCCAGGTAGTCCTGAGGCATGGTCCTATGGCTCATGTCCTCCTCCGAGAGAGAGAGAGAGCATACTTAAATTCACACAGGACACCGGATAAGACAGGAGAAATACTCCAGATATAACAGACTGACCCTAGCCCCCCGACACATAAACTACTGCAGCATAAATACTGGATGCTGAGACAGGAGGGGTCAGGAGGCACTGTGTCCCCATGCAATGATACCCCCAGACAGGGCCAAACAGGCAGCATATAACCCCACCCACTTTGCCAAAGCACAGCCCCCACACCACTAGAGGGATATCTTCAACCACCAACTTACCATCCTGAGACAAGGCCGAGTATAGCCCACAAAGATCTCCGCCACGGCACAACCCAAGGGGGGCGCCAACCCAGACAGGAAGACCACGTCAGCGACTCAACCCACTCAACTGATGCACCCCTCTTAGGGGACAGTCATGGAAGAGCACCAGTAAGCCAGTGACTCAGCCCGTGTTATGGGTTAGAGGCAGAGAATCCCAGTGGAGAGAGGGGAACCGGCCAGGCAGAGACAGCAAGGGCGGTTCGTTGCTCCAGAGCATTCCGTTCACCTTCACACCTGATGGCCAGACTACACTCAATCATAGGACCTACTGAAGGAAGAGAGTCTTAAGTAAAGACTTAAAGGTCGAGACGAGTCTGTGTCTCTCACATGGGTAGGCAGACATTCCATAAAAATGGAGCTCTATAGGAGAGAAAGCCCTGCCTCCAGCTGCTTGCTTAGAAATTCTTATGACAACAAGGAGGCCTGCTTCTTGTGACGTAGCGTACGTGTAGGTATGTACGGCGGACCAAATCGGAAAGCATGGGTAGGAGCAAGCCCATGTAATGCTTTGTAGGTTAGCAGTAAAACCTTGAAATCAGCCCATGCCTTAACAGGAAGCCAGTGTAGAGAGGCAAGCACTGGAGTAATATGATCAAATTTTTTGGTTCTAGTCAGGATTCTAGCAGCCGTATTTAGCACTAACTGAAATGTATTTAGTGCTTTATCCGGGTACCCGGAACGTAGCGCATTGCAGTAGTCTAACCTWGAAGTAACAAAAGCATGGATACATTCTTCTGCATAATTTTTGGACAAAGTTTCTGATTTTTGCAATGTTACGTAAATGGAAAAAAGCTGTCCTTGAAACAGTCTTGATATGTTCGTCAAAAGAGAGATCAGGCTCCAGAGTAACGCCGAGGTCCTTCAGTTTTATTTGAGACAACGGTACAACCATCAAGATTAATTGTRAGATTCAARAGAKGATCTCTTTGTTTCTTGGGACCTAGAACAAGRATCTCTGTTTTGTKCGAGTTTKAAAGTAGKAAGTTTGCAGCCATCCACTTCCTTATGTSTGAAACACAGGCTTCCAGCGAGGGCAATTTTGGGGCTTCACCATGTTTCATTGAAATGTACAGCTGTGTGTCATCCGCATAGCAGTGAAAGTTAACATTGTTTTCGAATGARATCCCCAAGAGGTAYAATATATAGTGAAAACAATAGTGGTCCTAAAACGGAACCTTGAGGAACACCGAAATMTACAGTTGATTTGTCAGAGGACAAACCATTCACAGAGACAAARTMARATCTTTCCGACAGATAAGATCTAAACCAGGCCAGAACTTGTCCGTGTAGACCAATTTGGGTTTCCAATCTCTCCAAAAGAATGTGGTGATCGATGGTATCAAAAGCAGCACTAAGGTCTTGGCGCACGAGGACAGATGCAGAGCCTCGGTCTGACGCCATTAAAAGGTCATTTACTACCTTCACAAGTGCAGTCTCAGTGCTATGATGGGGTCTAAAACCAGACTGAAGCTTTTCATATACATTGTTTGTCTTCAGGAAGGCAGTGAGTTGCTGTGCAACAGCTTTTTCAAAATTTGTTGAGAGGAATGGGAGATTCAATATAGGCCAATAGTTTTTTATTTATTTTCTGGGTCAAGGTTTGGCTTTATTACTGCCATTTTTAGTGAGTTTGGTACACATCCGGTGGATAGAGAGCCGTTTATTTTGTTCAACATAGGAGGGCCAAGCACAGGAAGCAGCTCTTTCAGTAGTTTAGTTGGAATAGGGTCCAGTATGCAGCTTGAAGGTTTAGAGGCCATGATTATTTTCATCATTGTGTCAAGAGATATAGTACTAAAACACTTGAGTGTCTCCCTTGATCCTAGGTCCTGGCAGAGTTGTGCAGACTCAGGACAACTGAGCTTTGGAGGAATACGCAGATTTAAAGGGGAGTCCGTAATTTGCTTTCTAGTGATCATGATCTTTTCCTCCAAGAAGTTCATGAATTTATTACTGCTGAAGTGACAGCCATCCTCTCTTGGGGAATGCTGCTTTTTAGTTAGCTTTGCGACAGTATCAAAAATAAATTTTGGATTGTTCTTATTTTCCTCAATTAAGTTGGATAAATAGGATGATCGAGCAGCAGTGAGGGCTCTTCGATACTGCACGGTACTGTCTTTCCAAGCTAGTCGGAAGACTTCCAGTTTGGTGTGGCGCCATGTCCGTTCCAATTTTCTGGAAGCTTGCTTCAGAGCTCGGGTATTTTCTGTATACCAGGGAGCTAGTTTCTTATGACCAAGCCCTGACCTCAATCCTATAGAAAATGTGTGGGCACAACTGAAAAAGCGTGTGCGAGCAAGGAGGCCAACAAACCTGACTCATTGTGGGAAGCTTGTGGAAGGCCACCTGAAACGTTTGGCCCAAGTTAAACAATTTAAAGGCAATGGTACCAAATACTAATTGAGTGTATGTAAACTTCTGACCCACTGGGAATGTGATGAAAAAAATCAAAGCTGAAATAAATCATTCTCTCTACTATTATTCTGACATTTCACAATCTTAAAATAAAGTGGTGATCCTAACTGACCTAAGACAGGGAATTTTTAGTAGGATTAAATGTCAGGAATTGTGAAAAACTGAGTTTAAATGTATTTGGCTAAGGTGTATGTAATCTTCCGACTTCAACTGTAGACACACAGGCTTTATTCAAGGTCAGTGGAATATCATTTGTAAAAACAAACAATAATGGCCCTAGCCGGCTGCCCTGCGGTACACCACACTCAACTGAATTTGCATGAGAGAGGCTTCCATTAACAAAAAAACCTCTGTGTTCTATTAGATGGGTAACACTCTCAATCCATAATAAGTATGACCTACTTAAAACAATGCCATATAGCTTAGTAGTAAAAATAAATACGTTTTTTCCTGATGTCTTAACTCTCAGATATTGGGCAGACACTTCAGAACAAACTTCCTTTAGACTTTTTGGGGGGACTATCTGTTCCATGTAGTGAATCTGTTATTCGATGCGTTTGTATGGGTTAATAGCAGGCCTAAATATTTTTTCTATATTTTTGTTACTTCAAGGGGTCTTAAAATTCAAAATCAAAAAGCAATGTGATCCTTGGTATAACCTTAAAACAATTCCATATAGCTTAGTAGTACCCTCCCCCGGCTTACAGGGCTTAGACTCTTATGGGTTAACACCTAATATTTGACTGATCAGTTTATACTGTGTTAGAGGATAATGCCTTGGCTAAGCACATACATGCCAAAGAGGCAATGAGACCAGCCTGTTTGTTCCACCTCCCACTGCTACAGTAGTAATCCCAGTCACTACCCAGTCAGTCAGTTGATCAGACACAGGTCAATAAGGTCATTTTCACTGTACTGGACCTTATCAGCTCAGTCACACCTCATTAAATACAAGCCCAGATTCTAGCAGTATAAACAGGCCTGGCTGTATGGACTGTCCACAGCACTCATTGTGCTCTACATGCAAGTAGCCTGAGTACCAGTATGTTTGTGCTATCATGCCAACTCCTTGTCACTTATTCTCGTGCAAAACTTGGCTAACATGCAAGGGCCCCGTTGAAACAACAATCAGTTAGAGATACTTTAGTGGGCAACAACTGAATTAGCACCCCGAATTTGACTAACCGTAGCTATTCTTCTCATATTGCTTAATTCGGTTTCATCAAGGGAAAAAATAAAAGGGACAGTTTTACTGTGAACTAAAATGGAGTGTCTTTCTGGTGGCTAGAGCTAAAGGCAACCAATAAGACATAGATGGAACCCCGTTGGCTGTGCATGGTGTCGTGATGGTGTCTAGGCATCTATTCAATGGGCCAAAACATTCAGTCAGAAATGTATTGCATAGAACATACATGACTTAATATACTTAGAAATGACTGTGACTACCTGCATCATCCTGAATGTTGGGCCCTAGTGAAGAAGCCCATGTTGAGTGTAGTGTACTTAACTGGGCTGAGCAGCAGTTTGTTAGCTGACTGAAGGTGTTGATTGACCCACAGAGTGAAGGAGCTGACGGTGGACCCTAATCAGGTGATAGAGGGGGTCCGGCCCAACATCCATGTGGTGGACCAGCTGGATGATGACTGGGACCACCTGGGCAGCTCCCCCCAGAGAGATGACCTCAAACTGCTCTGTGAGCAGAACGTAAGCAACACTCTTAATGCGCTCCTATGCTCACACACGGCTTTTATCCTCAATGGTTTTCTTACTGTGTGCATGCATTTGCATCCATTTCCCCAATAGAGGTGTAGTGTCTGGTGATGCTGGTTGAAGTGTGTGTCTTGACTGTTTTCTCTCCCCAGCTGGAGGAGGTGTCCCCCCAGCTCTTAACCTTCCATGAGGCTGTCTCTCAGATGGTGGAGATGGAGGAACAGGTGCTGGAGGACCACAGAGCTGTCTTCCAGGTCAGGCTATATTAACAGATGGCTCCTCTTAGATCCTTTCACATATAGTTAGGAGGCTCCAACTCTGAGATGAATGAATCTGCAAGCTTGAGGTCCTGTGAAGTGTGGCGCCACTATCCATGAAATTCTCTAAATCAGGTTCTTCACACTAATGTGATGCTGACTCTATAGGAGCAAAATAATTGATTGAGTAATATGTTTCAGTGGGGAGATGAGTATGTGAGATGCTAATGTGTGTGTTGCAGGAGTCTATCCGGTGGCTGGAGGATGAGAAGGTTCTGCTGGAGATGACTGAGGAGGTGGACTATGATGTGGATTCTTATGCCACTCAGCTGGAGCAGATCCTGGATCAGAAGATTGACATCCTCACGGAGCTCAGAGGTAGGCATGGACATAAATGTTATTAGTGACATGGTGCCGTTTGTCTGATGGAAGAACATCTCTTAGGGATGAGCGAGAATTTGAACTCCTGGCCTATGCAAGACATCATTTGTATTATTTACCTCCTAAGGTTCTTTTTCAATCTTTTGTTGGTTTGTCTCTATGCAGATCAGCGTTGACGTTCATTCGTAGATTCACTTTTATTAACCTGAATCATGGTATTTTTTGATAAGCAATGATATCTAATCCACTGTCTGTGCTCCTCTTTCCTCAGATAAAGTCAAGTCGTTCCGCTCGTCACTCCAGGAAGAAGAACAAGCCAGTAAGCAGATCAATCCTAAGAGGCCGCGTGCCCTGCTGTAGACCAGGCCAGGGAGGGGTGTGTGGAGGGGCAGTGACACATACAGGAACATATACACTAGATGCACTATATATACAAAGTATGGACACCCTTTCAAATTAGTGGATTTGTGGACTTACTGAAGAGCTCAATGACTTTCAATGTGGCACCGTCATAGGATGCCACCTTTTCCAACAAGTCAGTTTGTTAAATTTCTACCCTGCTAGAGCTGCCCCGGTCAACTGTAAGTGCTGTTATTGTGAAGCATTTAGGAGCAACAACGGCTCAGCCGCCAAGTGGTAGGCCACAAGCTCACAGAACGGAACCGCAGAGTGCTGAAGCGTGTAAAAATCATCTGTTCTCTGTTGCAACACTTGCTACCGAGTTCCAAACGGCCTCTGGAAGCACCGTCAGTACTAGAACTGTTCGTCGGGCGCTTCATGAAATGGGTTTCCATGGCAGAGCAGCCGCACACAAGCCTAAGATCACCATGGGCAATGCCAAGCGTCGGCTGGAGTGGTGTAAAGCTCGCTGCCATTGGACTCTGGAGTATTGGAAACGTGTTCTCTGGAGTGATGAATCACGCTTCACCATCTGGCAGTCCGACGAACGTATCTGGCTTTGGCGGATGTCAGGTGAACGCTACCTGCCCCAATGCATAGTGCCAACAGTAAAGTTTGGTGGAGGAGGAATAATGGTCTGGGGCTGTTTTTAGTGATTCAGGCTAGGCCCCTTCGTGAATTTTAACGCTACAGCAAACAATGATATTTTATACAATTCTGTGCTTCCAACTTTGTGGCAACAGTTTGGGGAAGGCCCTTTCCTGTTTCAGCATAACAATGCCTCTGTGCACAAAGCGAGGTCCATACAGAAATAGTTTGTCGAGATTGGTGTGGAAGAACTTGACTGGCCTGCACAGAGCCCTGACCTCAACCCCATCGAACACCTTTGGGATGAATTGGAATGCTGACTGCGAGCCAGGCTTAATTGCCCAACCTCACTAATGCGATTGTGGCTGAATGGAAGCAAGTCCCCGCAGCTATGTTCCAATATCTAGTGGAAAGCCTTCCCAGAAGAGTACAGGCTGTTATAGCAGCAAAGGGGGACCAACTCCATATTAATGCCCATGATTTTAGAATGAGATGATCAGGTGTCCACATACTTTTGGCCGTGTAGTGTACTTAGCACAGCTGTCTCACCCTGTCACAACCGCCTGTGAAAAGACAAAGGAAAGGACTCATTCGTTTTCCAATCAGGGTCACGGATGTCACCAGAAATAACGGGAGGGGAAGTCACCAGAAATAACGGGAGGGGAATGCAACCTTGGATCCCCTTTTTTTTTCTTCTTTTTTTTCTGATTTAAAATTCAGTTTTTTTGCCCTGTTCTATTTTATTTATTTACTTCTCTTTTTTTCTCTCGTATTTCTTTAAATTGAACGGCTGTTGACTTTGCTTAATCAGAGACCTCTCCATGTTGGTTGTGCTTTAGGGTTCTACGATACCAGTGTTGTGGATTCTGGTAGGTCTGACTGACATGTAGACATGTGCCACTCTGTATATTGGCCGCCATCATACAGACATGTGCCACTCTGTATGTTGGCCTCCATCATGCATGTGGCTGGGTCACTCCTCAGTTAACACTGTACAGCATATAGATGTTACTCTGTAGGACCAGTCTTTCTCTTGCTCCTCTGAGTTTGAGAGGTGTCAAATCAAGCTGTGCTTCTTCTCGTGTTGTCTTTCCTCCCGTTGTATCCATGTTTTTTACATTTACATTTACATTTAAGTCATTTAGCAGACGCTCTTATCCAGAGTGACTTACAAATTGGTGCATTCACCTTATGATTTTTCCTCAAAGACCAGTCTATAGTTTGATTCAGTTTTGTGTTCATGTTTTGTGGCGACCCCAGTTAATTTGTTACCCCTTTTACTTTTATACTGTGAAGTAATTTTTCACTCGCTTTGTAAAAAAAAAAATGGAACAAAACCCACTAACAAATGTATAGTAAAAACCACTGACCTACTGCTGCATATGTTACTCAGTGTTTGCACCAGATGTGACATTGGCTCAATAAAGAATCACCTGTATTGATTTGAACTTTGACCTGCACCACTGAATTACCTGAGTGTGGATGACGTTTAATTCTTTATATGGCATTAGAACCTCTCTAGTCTTCCCTCGAGCTCTGAAAGAAATGCATGTGGTCAAAATACGACAAAGAATGTAGGCTGGGTATGACAGGGCTGACTAGCCCTGTGTGTATGATGAAAATGTTTACGTTTTTCAGTCTTCATACGTAGGTAGTAAAGGCTCTGACAATGGTTGATAATGATAGGCTTTACATTTGTCTGCTTAGTAAGCAGTGTGATGTTCGTTCTGTGTTTGTAGGGCCCAGAGAGACGGCAAAAGTTGTCAGGCAGGGAGACTGTGGTGACTCTGGCCCTGTCACTCAGCAGTAGTAGTCAGTGACACCAGCAGCACCATCTAGAGGCAGACTTCAGCTTCATCGTGTGGACAGTCTGCACAGGAAGACACCAGGGGGATCCTACAGCGCAGCAATGGCCCAGTTTGAATATTGTCATTATGTATATTTTACATAACCTATCAACTGGGTAAAGTTGTAGCTACATCTTTAAGATAGAGATATACAGGAAGTCAGAATGTATTGTTTTGTGGTGGTAAAGAAGTCATGAATTGCTGATCTTCTTGAAATACACCAACACTGTTTCAAAAACTCTTATCTCAAGGCTCTTCAACAACCCTGAAAGTCAGACATCTTGAAGTATTTTTTTCAACCTGTCTTTACAACCAAGCACTTGTCAGGTTCAGCTGATACTTAGGGATGACCAACTACATTGTAGTGCATATATTTTATGTATGAGCGTTAGCTGTACACTTGCCTGACGACTCCAACAGAATTATTACGCTGCTATATGTTCGCTACATACTTCAGTCAGACTGCCATCGTTGAAGTCGTTTGTGGTGACATCAAAATGAGGGGTGTTATACAAAAAGTAATCAGCGATTTCCTCTCTAACCAATCAGAGTATCAAAGCCAATGACTAATTTTCTAAACGCTTCTTTACCCATGTGTGCTCTGGCCCAACCCACCGCTTTCTAGATCCAATCAGAATCGCTAGAATGTGTTTGKAATTGTTGTGGAGGTACTCGGACCCAGACTCGTTACGAAGAAGAAACTTAACGACCGCGGGTGTGGCGTAGCGTTTGGGTAGCTATACACGTAACCACTTAATAAATATGTACATTTCACTGATCACAAGCTCATTTTCATAGAAAAGGCATAACGAAGGTAGTCCTGGGGGGTAAGCCAGTGTGGTGTCTTGCTGCATTGATCTAGCCAATGAGTGTAGTCATCATCCATCAGTCACATGACTTGGATGTGTCTCAACAATCCATAACAGCTTCCAGTTGCCATTCCTTAAAGAGCACTGGAGGTTTAAAAACTGGATAGGTTTCCACAATATTGCTTTCCTGCACCAAGTCCTCAGCAGTACCGTCTGCTTAGGAAAAGTGGATCCCAGCAGAGTTGAATGCGTGAAGTCTGTGGACAGAAGACATTATGAAGGTTATGACATGAAGAATCACTAGTTAACGCAACATAACGCATACATAAGTAGAATAGTCCAGCTCCACTTACACCATGAAGTCGTCTCTCTATGCTCCTGACTAAACAATATATCCTGCAGAACACTCAATCTTCTTGGTTCTGCTGAAGTCTGCTAGGATTTCCTGTTCCAGAAACATGAACAAATGTAATGACTCACTTTGATAGTTATAATTACCTAACCACATCCAGAATGTGAAAATATACAGACTGCAGAAACATCAGTGAATATTGTCATGAGGTGTGTGTGTTTACCACATTGTGTACTGAACAGTGAATCCTGTAGTTCTTCTCCAACAGCTGCTCAACTGCAGTGGACCTGGAAAGAACCATCATCTTCGGCGTTAATGTTATAGCTTGTCACATTACAATTTGATGCCGCCAGGATATGACCAACTATGATTAGAATACCCTTTGTTTTGGTAGTCACTTGTTTTGGTACTCACTTCTGGAGCTCAGCAGCCAGTCTACCGTCCAACTCGCAGGCCACAACCTTCAGACAAGGGGAAGYTGAAAGTAGGGCTGACCCCAATTATTCAACTGGTCGATTGTTTGGTTGATAGGCTGTTGGTCGACCGAGATTTGTTTTTAGTCGAGCAGTAGCAAATATATATWTTTTTTTATGGCACACGAGACACCTTTCTTATTCGCGCCCATCTCAGTGAACTAATTCATTGCAGAGGTCACCGTCCAAAAAGGCACCGTCCAAAAAGGGGAGTGTGGCTGCATAATGCACATCTCTCCAGAATGCGCTCCCTCCTGCCAACTTGTTGCACATTCATTGTTTCATAACTTGATTGTGTGAATTGTTTGCGTTTGATTGTTAGTGTCTATCAATTCCACATTACATACATACATACACATTACATATCACCAGTAGGACTTTTACCGTTAATTCCTATAATTTCTAATCTACAATGTTTGTTTGGTTACGGTAATGTCTGTCAATGCATTCAATATATTATTCCACGGTTCTCATTGTCGGAATGGACACATTGTTTGCAGAGCACACAACCTATGCTACACTTGTGAGAAACAAGTTTTGGTTTATTTCATTCCATTTGAGTTTTGTCAGTTTAGTCATTGTCTTTTGTTTGGAGAGCTCCTGTCATTGTTGAGTAAGGACGTGCACCTGATTACGCATAGAAGTAGTCTTATAGGCTACCTGGCCTGCTCGCAAATGTAGGCATAATAATGTGCCCATTTGGGGATCTGCTAGTATTTCTGATTGGCTTAACTCACCAACACTAATGAGCTGTGGAGCTTCTCAAAGTAATGTTTTCTTCACCACAAACAGCAAGCAAACAGAGTATGTTTTGACATCCATTGAGTGACTAATTCCTCAATGTACACTGCTCAAAAAAATAAAGGGAACACTTAAACAACACAATGTAACTCCAAGTCAATCACACTTCTGTGAAATCAAACTGTCCACTTAGGAAGCAACACTGATTGACAATAAATTTCACATGCTGTTGTGCAAATGGAATAGACAACAGGTGGAAATTATAGGCAATTAGCAAAACACCCCAATAAAGGAGTGGTTCTGCAGGTGGTGACCACAGACCACTTCTCAGTTCCTATGCTTCCTGGCTGATGTTTTGGTCACTTTTGAATGCTGGCGGTGCTTTCACTCTAGTGGTAGCATGAGACGGAGTCTACAACCCACACAAGTGGCTCAGGTAGTGCAGCTCATCAGGATGGCACATCAATGCGAGCTGTGGCAAGAAGGTTTGCTGTGTCTGTCAGCGTAGTGTCCAGAGCATGGAGGCGCTACCAGGAGACAGGCCAGTACATCAGGAGACGTGGAGGAGGCCATAGGAGGGCAACAACCCAGCAGCAGGACCGCTACCTCCGCCTTTGTGCAAGGAGGAGCAGGAGGAGCACTGCCAGAGCCCTGCAAAATGACCTCCAGCAGGCCACAAATTGCATGTGTCTGCTCAAACGGTCAGAAACAGACTCCATGAGGGTGGTATGAGGGCCCGACGTCCACAGGTGGGGTTGTGCTTACAGCCCAACACCGTGCAGGACGTTTGGCATTTGCCAGAGAACACCAAGATTGGCAAATTCGCAACTGGCGCCCTGTGCTCTTCACAGATGAAAGCAGGTTCACACTGAGCACATGTGACAGTCTGGAGACGCCGTGGAGAACGTTCTGCTGCCTGCAACACCTCCAGCATGACCGGTTTGGCGGTGGGTCAGTCATGGTGTGGGGTGGCATTTCTTTGGGGGCCGCACAGCCCTCCATGGGCTCACCAGAGGTAGCCTGACTGCATTAGGTACCGAGATGAGATCCTCAGACCCTTGTGAGACCATATGCTGGTGCGGTTGGCCCTGGGTTCCTCCTAATGCAGACAATGTTAGACCTCATGTGGCTGGAGTGTGTCAGCAGTTCCTGCAAGAGGAAGGCATTGATGCTATGGACTGGCCCGCCCGCCCCAGACCTGAATCCAATTGAGCACATCTGGGACATCATGTCTCTGCTCATCCACCAACGCCACAGACTGTTCAGGAGTTGGCGGATGCTTTAGTCCAGGTCTGGGAGAGATCCCCTCAGGAGACCATCTGCCACCTCATCAGGAGCATGCCCAGGTGTTGTAGGGAGGTCATACAGGCACGTGGAGGCCACACACACTACTGAGCCTCATTTTGACTTGTTTAAGGACATTACATAAAAGTTTGGATCAGCCTGTAGTGTGGTTTTCCACTTTAATTTTGAGTGTGACTCCAAACCCAGACCTCCATAGGTTGATAAATTTGATTTCCATTGATAATTTTTGTGTGATTTTGTTGTCAGCACATTCAACTATGTAAAGAAAAAAGTATTTAATAAGAATATTTKATTCATTCAGATCTAGGATGTGTTATTTTAGTGTTCCCTTTATTTTTTTGAGCAGTGTATTTGAAAACTCTTTACAGCACTCTCCTTTTCGATAACAACTCAACGTGAAAGGGAAAAATGTCATGCTCTGATCCAGTTGAAACATCTTAAAATAGGCCTACCTGATTACTTCTTATCCCTTGTGCAAATAGCCTACAGCTGTGTCTGTCCCGAGCTCACTGGCGCAGGAAACTGAGGGCCCAGAATATTTTATACAATGTAAGGAGCTTCAGGCTGGACCCAAGTTAATAGTTATTTATTATTTATTTATACTTTTTTATAGGATATTTATTTTTATCAGGATATTTTCTACCTGCAGGCTGAAATGTTTTTATTTGTTGGCTTTATAGGCTATTTTTACATAGTTGGCAATGGCAATAGAAGTTACTTTTTAGGTTTGTATCCTTTTCATTTAGATTTGGATAGAATTTTAATTTACCACATGACAATGATTTTGAGAGAAAGACAAATGAAATTAAACTGTTCTACGAAAATGTGCATATGAAAACCATAACTGGCATGCAGATCGGTAGAAATTGTAAGATAATTTGGCAGAAAATGTTCTGTCTTTGTGTAGCCTATTAACACCAACTTTAGGAGATTAATGGCAGAATCTGCGAAAGCCGGTAGGAGCCTGAGGAAGATGGTCAGGACAGGTTATCTTGATCTCTGGCTTCCTCGAGTCATTTGTCTTATTTAATAAAAAAGTGAGTTTAAGGCAAGCTCGACGCATATATAGTTGATTTGATTAAAACAGATAGGGTGTGTCTATACAGTGCCTTTGGAAGTWTTCAGACCCCTTGACTTTTCCCACATTGTTAGTTACAGCCTTATTTTAAAATGGATTAAATAAAAAAATATCCTCAGCAATCTACACACAATACCCCATAATGACAAAGCAAAAACAGGTTTTTAGAKATTTTTGTTCATTTAAAAATAAACACCTTATTTATATAACTATTCAGACCCTTGGTCTGAGACTCGAAATTGAGCTCAGGTGCATCCTGTTTCCGTTGATCAATGTGATTGGAGTCCACCTGTGGTAAATTAAATTGATTGGACATGATTTGGAAAGCCACACACAAGTCTTTATAAGGTCCCACAGTTGTCAGTGCATGTCAGCGCAAAAACCAAGCCATGGGGTTGAAGGAATTGTCCGTAGAGCTCCGAGACAGGATTGTGTCGAAGGCACAGATCTGGTGAAGGGTACCAAAACATATCTGCAGCATTGAAGGTCRCCAAGAACAGTGGCCTCCATCATTCTTAAATGGAAGAAGTTTCGAACCACCAAGACTCTTCCTAGAGCTGGCCGCCCGGCCAAACTGAGCAATCGGGGGAGAAGGGCCTTGGTCAGGGAGGTTACCAAGAACCCGATGGTCACTCTGACAGAGCTCCAGAGTTCCTCTGTGGAGATGGGATAACCTTCCAGAAGGACACCCATCTCTGCAGCACTCCACCAATCAGGCCTTTATGGCAGAGTTGCCAGACGGAAGCCACTCCTCAGTAGAAGGCACATGACAGCCCGCTTGGAGTTTGCCAAAGGGCACCTAAAGASTCGCAGACCATGAGAAACAAGATTCTTTGGTCTGATGAAACCAAGATTGAACTATTTAGCCTGAATGCCAAGCGTCACGTCTGGAGGAAACCTGGCACCATCACTACGGTGAAGCATGGTGGTCGCAGCATCATGCTGTGGGGATGTTTTTCAGTGGCAGGGACTGGGAGACAAGTCAGAATTGAGGCAAAGATGAATGSAGCAAAGTACAGAGAGATCCTTGATGAAAACCTGCTCAGGACCTCAGACTGGGGTGAAGGTTCGCCTTCCAACAGGACAAGGACCCTGAACACACAGCCAAGACAACACAGGAGTGGCTTCAGGACAAGTCTCTGAATGTCCTTGTGTGTCCCAATCCGAGCCCGGACTTGAACCCGATCGAACATCTCTGGAGAGACCTGAAAATAGCTGTGCAGCGACAATCCCCATCCAACCTGACAGAGCTTGAGGATCTGCAGGGAAGAATGGGATAAACTCCCCAAATACAGGTGTGCCAAGCTTGTAGCGTCATACCCAAGAAGACTTGAGGTTGTAATCACTGCCAAAGGTGCTTCAACAAAGTACTGAGTAAAGGGTCTGAATACTTAAGTAAATGTGATTTTATTTTTTATAAATTAGCAAGTCTAAAAACCTGTTTTTGCTTTGTCATTGTGCGGTAATGTGTGTAGATTGACGAGGGGGGGGTTTAAAAAAAAAATACATTTTAGAGTAAGGCTGTAACCTAACAAATGTTGAAAAATTAAAGGGTCTGAATATTTTCCAAAGGCACTGTACACCATTTCCACACACAAAGACAGATCCAGCTCAGAGGCCCAACTCGTGAGCTCCAATAGCAGCAGATTTGAATTTAGAATGGAAAATGTGTTTAAGTAAAAAATATTAGTGCGTCGAATCGTATCTCATCGAACCGAAACGCAGATTATTTCCTCTAAAAGACTGCATTTGAAGTGGCCGTACAGCATTTACTGCTATGCAGTTTCGGCAGACTTCAGGGCTTTCATACTTTTGCGTTTTGCGGAGCAGAGCTATTGTGAAGGAAGTGAGTTTGTTTATACGTGGGGGTGTTTTGATGTACACTGGCTAGATAGCAGGATATCTATCTACACTTTACAAAAATAGAAACGCAACATGTGAAGTGTTGGCCCCATGTTTCATAAACTGACAAAATATCCCAGAAATTTTCCATACACACAAAAAGCTTTCTCATAAATTTGTGAACATTTCTCATTTGCTAAAATAATCCAGGTGTGGCATATCAAAAAGCTGATTAAAGACAATAAGGCCTTTCTAAAATGTGCAGTTGTCACAACACAATGCCACAGATGTCTCAAGTTGAGGGAGCGTGCAATTGCCATGCTGATAGCAGGAATGTTCACCGGAGCTGTTGCCTGAGAATTTAATGTTCATTTAACWACAATGAGCCGCCTCTAACGTCATTTTAGAGAATTTGGCAGTACGTCCAACCGGCCTCACAACCGAAGACGTGTATGGCGTTATGTGGGCGAGCGTTTTGCTGATGTCACCGTTGTGAAAAGAGTGCCCCATGGTGTTGGTGGAGTTATGGTACGGGCAGGCATAAACTATGGACAACCATCACAATTGCATTTTATCAATGGCAATTTGAATGCACAGAAATACCGTGACGAGATCCTGAGACACATTGTGTGGCCCATTTTTTAAAGGTATCTGTATTCCCAGTCATGTGAAATCCATAAATTAGGGTCTAATGAATTTATTTCAATTGACTGATTTCCTTATATGAACTGTAACTCAGTAAAATCTTTGAAATTGTTGCGTTTATATTTTTGTTCAGTATAGCTAGCTAAAAAAACAACTGGCACAGGCTGGCTCTTATACATTAATGCTAGTTAGCTGCTAAACAAGCCTTGGATTTTTGACTACTTGGTTCTCTTTTCTGCTCTAACTTGTCATTCTTTGAATCGGCTGTGAGACACATGCAAAGAAAGACAAAATTACACAATTGAGTCGCAATAATATTTCCAACACTTGGAAATATATCATGACTTGACGTCAAGTCTGCAGGAAATGTTTTTACTTCTGCAGTAATTAGAACGGTAGAGACCGTGGCCGATTGATTTGTACCGCACATAATGGCAGAGCCATACTCCTGTGGTTTCATCATGCATAATTTATTTTCCATCATTTCAATAGAATAACTTATTACACTTCAAACCGGTGATTAGCAGATTTATTCATAAAAACTAAAGTTAAAGTCAATACAAAATGCAGTACAAATGTTTTTTGTACAACCGCTTATTACAAAAACATGTCCATCTGATGCAGTGTTATGTATTTTACTAAGTGCTCTTAACATCAGTTAATATTTTACATTACTGTGATATCAACACTTTGTTCATTCTCTCTCACTACAGCTTCTGATAACTGTACATTATGCTTAAACAATGTTAGTTACTTTTCCCTTCCATGCTGACTGCTCATTCTTCAGAGATGGGAATGTCCTCCAACTTCATGGCGATGTCTCTCAGTTTGGGGTCATCATCTCACCAGTTCACTTTACTGGCAATGATGATCCCCTGGAGAAAATATCGCAACATGATTTTGACAAACAAAAACCGGTAATATGCTATCATTCTCTTCGCACTAAGACTGTGCCCCAATGATATCTGCTTCCTCCCGAAGTGTGCAGTAGTTCACTTCCCTTTACTGGTTTGAAAGGAAACGACTGGTATAAGAAATATGGTGGAAATTCCCACTAGCCCATGACTCCACCAATCCAATGCTTTTAGACTTGTGAGTAGAAGTGAACGAGTGCACACTTCAGAAAAAAGAGATTATTGGGATACATCTTAAGAATAAAAATACATTCTTAAAGATATAAAAAGGCCCATTTACCCGCAGGACATTCTGTGTGATGGTGGCCATCTTCTGYTATTTCTCTAGGRGAGACTGGCCTTTCTGCACTTCTCCGCCTCGGAGAGGCTCCCTCTTCAACTCGTCAATCTCATGAGTGAGACGCTTTAAATCTGCAGAGGAGAAAAATAAAATGCAAACGATTTAAATATGTTTGAAGGAGTTTCCTTTTTATTATTCAGTTCTCTGCACCACCTGAACTACAAGGCAAAGTATGAAAACATGAACTAAAAAGGTGATTGTTCATATCTTCAATAACATTTTGTGAATTCCTATATATCCTCCATGGTAAAGCATCCATAGTGTGGATGATGAAATACCTAGCCTCTGCTTTTGTAGGTCTGTGATTTGGTCCTGAAGCTCATGATTCCTGTTGACAAAGCAAACAAGAGCTCAGAAATAACATTCCCATAAATCCACAACAGTTGGTAACACAATACAGCAGCAGAACCAAGCCAATGACTGCATCATTTTTATGATGAAAGCAATAAACATTCTGTTATAATTTATAAAGCTGTTAGTTAGTCACAATCAGATTGGTGAAAATGTCCATTGTCCAACCATATTGATAACAGATGCACCCACCTGCTGAAGTGTCTTTATCTTTGAACAAAAGTCTAGGCTACGATTGGTCAGTTCCCTCATTGCTCTGGAAAAAAATGCAGGCCCCACTATTTAAGTTGTGCTTAAAACATGCATTTACATGTTTTTACATTGGCAGGTGCAGTGTAATTACAACATCAGTAGGTAAACAACTGATAACCATTTCTGGTTTGTGTGACTGACATTTTTAKAAACAATGCAAACACATTGAAATCTATCACAAAGTAGATCAATGGGTAGTGCTAATAATATTTGTTTTCCTTCTCAAAGCCAGTTTAGGAGGAGCTGTCCAATAAGACAGGGGTTGTGTCAAATGGCACCCTATATAGTCCAGTGTTGTGGTCAACAGTAGTGGACTATATAGGGCAGGCGTATTCAACTCTTATTACCCTACGAGGTCCGGAGCCTGCTGGTTTTCTGTTCAACCTGATAATTAATTGCACACCTGGTGTCCCAGGTCTAAATCAGTCCCTGATTAGAGTGGAACAATTTTTAAAAAGCAGTGGAACTGGCTTCGAGGTCCAGAGTTGAGTTTGAAGGATATATAGAGATTAAGATGCCATTTGGGACACACAGGTTGTTAGAATCAGCTCCTGAAGGACTTACTCAGCCTTTGGATCACAGTTTCTCAGGTGGCATGCCACACATGCATCCTGACAAATACAACAATTTATAAACTGTCCAATTGAAAATGCTGCAGGCTTCTACATAAAAGGGTTTGCAAGCAACAAATGCCTGTCATAACTATTGTACTAGTAATTCAAGGAAATGTTATAGTTACCTGTGTACGGCCAATGTCTTATTAAATTTGTGATTTTTGCTTCCTCCAAAGTACTAGCATAATCCGGTTTGTGGATTATCAAGAGACAAATAAATCCACTTTTTCCAAATCTCAGTTGAGAAAATATAAAATGTTGGTTATGAATAGGCCAACATGAGATGACATTGCCAACTAAAGACACTCAAGTCTCTCAACATCAGGTGCACTGCAAGAATATCTTTTGCATTTTCCTGTTACAGAAAATTTGGCATTGAATTATATTAACCCTATTTTACAGTCACATAGCATACCCAATTCGGTAATAAAGTTAATGTAATTTACCTGCTTGGAGATTCACGTTCATCTCAAACATTGATTTGACATGTTCTTTTATCCGGATAGGAGAAATACTCATAGAGGTCAAATGTATCAGCTCTATCCATGTTAGGCTGTATGATAGGCTCTTGGCGCGACCTTTGAATGTACCGCTAGGAAGTTACCACTAATCACGTGACCAGATAAAACCCCCGCCCCCTTCAACAATCTCTAGGCTGACTGAAAGAGAAGGTTATATGCCTATGCTAGCTGCGTTTGTCATTGACATTTGGTTCACCATTGTCTATAGTGCTTATTTTAACATGTAAAACAAGGTTKATTTTCAATGGGCACTGAATAGCTKAAATTGGTTGATGGAATTTGTCTGCTACCAGCATTTTGTCCGATTAATTAAGAACGGTTTTCTTGTGCTATTCTTAGAAATCAACTCGGTGCAAACAAACGTCATGGTTTGACAGTATGGCCTGGGAAACTGACCTGAACGTTTATTTTGTTTTCGAATAATATAACCTACTTTCAGCTGKCAGCATCAAGCCAAAGGTAAGAAATGCTATTTTACAGACAATTAATTAACTTTTTAAGACATTAGGTCTGATCTGGCTGGGTTTGGAATTCGTATACATGTCTAAGATATGTTTTATTGTGTATTTTACTCTGAATGGGATGGTGTTATCCACCGATGACCCGTTAGCTTTTTGATAYCTCACATTAGCATCCATGCAGTAGAATGTCTCCTATCACATACCGTTGTTCTAAACCTATGGTTTATATACAGCGGACTTAGTCATTTTCCGTTTTCACATGACAACTCCCTCTTCTGGTACTTTTAGGAACTGAGGATTGTTTTCACCCGGAAGAAGACCCGCGAGGACATGGGTGGCAAAGTCAGTAGCAAAATGGCTGCAGTTGGACGGGTGGTACAGGTACGCTTGTCAAACTTGGATATTTATCGCTCTGCAACAACACTTGTAACTCAAGTGAGTACTTTTAAAAMTTCAATAGTCAATGCAAGTTACGATTTCCAAGGTCAGAAATCAAAGACATTTGTTTTCGCTTTGTTTTTGCTGTGCATCCCCAAACTAACGAGCTAGCTACCCATGCTAATGCCCTTGTTGGTCTGCATGCAATTCCAAAGCTTGAGCACGTAGCTAGCTACTAACTATCACGTAGATGAACGTAAAAGTTGACTTACTCAGTTCAAACTAASTAATGCCATGTTAACTGCCATACAGTCACACACGGTTAACGTAAACTCGTACACCGCCTTGGACGTACAATTGCCCTTATTTTAGCGCCCCAAAAACGTAATACTTCCAGATCAACTGTAATGTCAATACCATTGTAAAGCACAATTTCTCCCCTTTTCAACAAAATCAATTACATGACCTAAACACTGCCCGTTTCTGCATAATTCAAGCAGGCAATGAGCCCCGTCGGGTCTTTTTAAAAATGGCGGGTGGGGAAGCGAAACTAATGCGTGAGAAGGACAGATGTGGTGTGGGAAAATTGCTTTTTTCCCTCGAACTTATCACCTTATCGCCTCTAAAATGTAAATAAAACACTATAAAGAGTTTATATAATGTGTCATTACATACCTATTTTAAGGTTTGTGTCAAATTTGAATCGGGTTTTTAGGGCGGTGGTAAAGTGATCTTAGAAGTAAACAGCGGCTTTGAGAATGATGATCGCATGCAATAATGATGGAAAAAATTACTAGGTATCCCCCTTACCCCCTTCACTGTCCATTTCTTGTTTTTAAACGATGAGAGAAGTGCTACACCTTGTGGAGAGAGATTGTAAGACAGAAATAGTTGCTTTATGCGTGCTGTACGTTACGACATGACACGTCAAGATGTAACAGAGGGTCAGTTTTTTTCAACTTTTCTCCAATACTATAGAGCCATTACCATGTCGATCAACGCTTGAATAGAAACCTAGTTCACACCCCCGATTTTGAAGTCAACACAGTCGCTACAGTCCCATTAGTTTTCTTTGTTGCCTCGTTTGAATGTRGCTGTTACGCACATTTGTACGGAATGGGGTGAGTTTACGTTAGTCGTTGAACTAAGGCTAGAAATAGCAAGTTCGCTGATCAGTAGTTCTCCCTGTCAGAGTGTCTARTCTAGCTACCTAACTTATCTGGCAGTTTATTCAAGGCAATGATAAACATTTTGTTCGCCTACTACTATATGGTATTGCTTTCAATTCATAGCATTAAACAATATAGGATTGTCTGGCTGCAAAAGAGAAGTCTTGAAGTGATTGAGTAACTTGTCTGTTTTCATTCGACTACCGTTCAGGCTGTGAAACCTCATGCTCCGCTAATGAAGTTTCCCAGCAGAGAGGGGGTCCCCAGGCTGAATGGTGAGTAACAACTTYCCAGTGTGATGTTGCACTCACTACCTATTGTTATTTTTTTTCATCCATGGGTAGTGCTAACCCTATTGAAGAGGACATTCCACCCTTTGTCTGTTAACCTCTCTTGGGTACGTGAGACGTTAACGTCCCACCTCTTCAACAGCCAGTGAAACTGCTGGGCGCCAAATTCAAATACAGAAATACTCATTATAAAAATTCTGAAAACAAAACATATTTTACATAGGTTTAAAGATTAACTTCTTGTGAATCCAACCACGGTGTCAGATTTTAAAAAATGCTTTACGGCGAAGCATACCTTACGATTATTTGAGAACATAGCCCACTAGACAAATCATTACAAACAGTAACCAGCCAAGTAGAACAGTTACACAAGTCAGAAATAGAGATAAAATTAATCCCTTACCTTTGATGATCTTCATATGGTTGCACTCAGCAGACATTCATTTACTCAATAAATGTTCCTTTTGTTCAATAAAGTCTCTTTATATCCAAAAACCTCTGTTTTGTTCGCATTTTCTTCAGTAATCCACAGGCTCAAACGCTGTGAAAACAGGAAGACAAAAAAATCTAAATTGTATCCGTAAAGTTCATAGAAACATGTCAAACGATGTTTATATTCAACCCTCAGGTTGTTTTTAGCCTAAATAATCGTTATTATTTCAACCGGACAATAACGTCGTCAATATAAAAGGTAAACAAGAGAGGCACTCTCTCGGTCGTGCGCATGAAAAAGCTCTGTGACACTTTAGGGTCCACTCATTCAGACTGCTCTTACTTCCTCATTTTTCAGAATACAAGCCTGAAACAATTTCTAAAGACTGTTGACATCTAGTGGAAGGRATAGAAACTGCAATTTGAGTCCTAAGTCAATGGATACTGTAATGGCATTGAATAGAAAACTACAAAACCCCCCCAAAAACCAGATTTTTCTCAGGTTTTCGCCTGCCAAATCAGTTCTGTTATACTCACAGACACTATTTTAACAGTTTTGGAAGAGTGTGTTAGTGTTTTCTATCCAAATCTACCAGTTATATGCATATRATATCTTCTGGMCCCGAGAAGCAGGCAGTTTAATTTGGGCATGCATTTCATCCAAAATTCCGAATGCTGCCCCCTACCCCAGAGAAGTTAAGGGACGCAGCTACTGTATGCAATTGTGCGTTGTTAGTCKAAATGTAGCCTGTCAACGTGTTGGTTGAATATTGATTGGTTGTATCAACTTTACCTCGATAGACAGTAGAAACTGCGTCAAACAATGTAATTATTTCTCTGTAGCTCTCTGCCTTAATTAACATCTCTGGGATATGTGGGACGGTAGCCTCCCACCTAACCAACAGCCAGTGAAATTGCAGGGCGCAAATTCAAAACAACAGAAATCTCATAATTAAAATTCCTCAAACATACAAGTATTATACACCATTTTAAAGATAAACTTCTCCTTAATCCAGCCAAAGTGTCTGATTTCAAAAAGGATTTACGGCGAAAGCACACCTTGCGAATATGTTAGCTCAGTACATAGCCACAGAAAAACACAGCCATTTTTCCAGCCAAAGAAAGGAGTAACAAAAAGCAGAAATAGAGTTAAAATTAATCACTAACCTTTGATCTTCATCAGATGACACTCATAGGACTTTGTTACACAATACATGTATGTTTTGTTCGGTAAAGTTCATATTTCTATCCAAAAATCTGAGTTTAGGCGGGACGCTACTGTCGCACTTGGCCAAAAGCCAGAGAAAATGCAGTGCGCCAAATTCAAATAAAATACTATAAAAATCAAACTTTCATTAAATCACACATGAAAGATACCAAATTAAAGATACACTGGTTGTGAATCCAGCCAACATGTCAGAATTCAAATAGGCTTTTCMGCGAAAGCAAACAATGCTATTATCTGAGTTAGCACCAATGTAAACAAAGAGAGATAAGCATATTTCAACCCTGCAGGCGCGACACAAAACGCAGAAATAAAAATATAATTAATGCCTTACCTTTGACGAGCTTCTGTTGTTGGCACTCCAATATGTCCCATAAACATCACAAATGGTCCTTTTGTTCAATTAATTCCGTCGATATATATCCAAAATGTCAATTTATTTGGCGTGTTTGATCCAGAAAAACACTGGTTCCAACTCGTGAAACATGACTACAAAATATCTCAAAAGTTACCTGTAAACTTTGCCAAAACATTTCAAACTACTTTTGTAATATAACTTTAGGTATTTAACGTAAGTAATAGATACAATTTTAGACGGGATGATCTGTGTTCAATACAGGATTTAAAACAATCTGAGCATGCTTTCTGGTCACGCGCCTCTATCTAACAGGACACTTCAAGTGACCCTGATTCAAAATGGCCGTACTTCATTACACAAAGGAAAAACCCTCAACTAATTTCTAAAGACTATTGACATCCAGTGGAAGCGGTAGGAACTGCAAGAAGGTCAATTAGAAATCTGTATTCCCAATGAAAATCCATTAAAGAGTGGCCTCAAAAAACAAAAAAAAACAAAAAAAAATCTGAATGGTTTGTCCTCGGGGTTTTGCCTGCTAAATAAGTTCTGTTATTCTCAGACATGATTCAAACGGTTTTAGAAACTTCAGAGTGTTTTCTATCCAAATCTACTAACAATATGCATATCTTATCTTCTGGGGATGAGTAGCTGGCAGTTGAATTTGGGTGTGCTTTTCATCCAAATGTGAAAATGCTGCCCCCTATCCTAGAGAAGTTATAAACAGTTTTCCTCTATCAGTTTGACATTTTGTTGTTGGAAAACCTGGGTATTGTTTTCAGGCACTTTTCAAATCAAAGATGGAAACTGACTTGATTTTCCCTTTTTTTTTTTTTTTGTCAACCCCAGTGTATTTTAGTAAGAGGTTGTTTTAGTCCTTTCCAATTTCATTATAAAATAGTGCTATGAGTAATGAATAAAATAACATAAAACACAAAGGATGTCCAGTGTTTCACCTATATGCATTTAGCAGCGGTGCACTGGATGGTAAAACGTTCAGTGTAAACTTAAATGACTAAAATCAGATCAAGTATTCAGAAAGGATAATGGAGTAATATATTTTAAAATAAGATAATCCCTGAGAACTAACAATCACCCAAATAAAAATGAGACAGTTGAGAAGAATCTAAAATTCCAAATATAGTATGGCATGGGGCCCCCATTGATTTTGAGTCACTCCGATAGAATAAGRCATGGCAAGATGTGTATAATTGCAGGAAATTTGATATGAAACTGCTATTTTTATTTCAGGTCCATGACAAATGTGTAGAATTGCAGGAAATTAGCTTTAAAACAGTAGAATTTTGTCTCTGGCAAAGAGGGCGGCCTCAAACTGTGCTCCCCCCCTACTAAATTTGCGACTGCTGGAAATAATTGTAGGGTAAACACTGGATGTCTAAAACAATAACATCACTGATTAAGCTACCTATTCGGCTAATGTTTTAAAACAACAACCATTTCCTCTGTTTCAGTCCAAGAGACTCTTAAAACATTAGCAGTCGGCTCTCCTAGTTCACCGCCGCTGTTATCGAGACCCCCCGGACCTGTCACTCTACTCTCTGGAACCCCAGACAGTGTGGCCACAGTGAAGGAACTCCCCCAGAGATACCGCAGGAGGGCATTGGAAACAGACGAGATGGACTATATTCAGGTGAGTGCCTAGCTGGGCCACTGAAGAAGTGCTGTAATTGTTGTATTTTTTTATAAATAAATAAAAAGTGTTCATACAAATACTGAAAGGGGTGGTATTTTTGTGACATGRGGTTACATACATGGGTTGGGCCTGTACTTTAATTAGATCTCTGCTTTCGATTTACCCCATAGTTTTAGAGAAGGCATTCTGAGTACTCAAAGTGCATTAACTGTTGTTACCCGAGTCTTGCAATACAGGGAAGATCTCACTAACCACCAACTCTTCTGGTTTCTTATCTTTTCCAGCGTGGTGGACCAGAGTGATGTTAAGTGACTCCGTGAATGCAACCAAAGTCCTTACCTGTGGAAATAAGTTTGTGTTTTTGCCTAATTTTGTTCCCCAACAAGAGAACCTGCTGCCACACCTCAGACGTCATGCAGAATAAAGATACTATAATAACTGAAACTGTACAAATAAAGTATATTTTTAAAGATGTGATTGTGTAGATATTTATTTCAAGGGACATTTTTTATTTAATTGTTTGTCTTAGAAGAAAAGCCATTACAGTAAATCTCAATTATATCACCATTTATTTGTTCAGCACCCATCTCATTCAGTGCTCATTATTTTACACCTTCACTTAATTAAATCCTTGAAGGTTGATGTGAATGTTGGCATGATCCACTGTACATTAGTTTATAAATTGACCAGTAAGTTTTCCCATCTCAACACTATTGTTGTCCATATCCAAAGCTGCTTTCTTAGTTGTGCATTTTGCTCTGCATTTTTATGATACCACATCCAAACAAGGACCAGACTGAATTTCACCCCAAGAATGAAGAAAATCAAGGGCTCTTTTCTCTCCTTGCCCCTTCAGTCAGGGTTGGCATTATGGGGGGGCCTGGCCCACCCTACCGTACATCCTTGCCCGTCCAAAATAAGGATCATTTATTTGACTGTAAAACGCATCAATGTCAGATGAAACATCTGCGTGAGTGAAACGGTGCCTCTCAGTATGTGTAGACCATGTCTGATGTCTTGACAAAAAGATTATGGCATGTCATACTATTTTTAAACATACAGCATCAGATACATGCACTACATATAGTGAGACAGAGGGGCCCGTTTCGCTCGCTAGTTTCAGCAGGGGTGGTGAAGCGGAAGGACTTACACGCCAAAATCTGTCCAGAATAAGCCCAGTGCGTTTCAATCGGGATAATATGCAGATAAGTTTGTTGCTTCCATTCCCGACTTTGGGACAAAGACTCACATTGTTAGGGTGGAGACATGAGCATCTTGTTAATATGTACAGATCTCTGGTTTCAGCTACTTGTGAATTGGAAAGGAAAGTTGGCAGGTGCACAGTGCACTGTTCAGATGCTGGCTTCCTCTAAAGTAAATGGATGTTTTGCCAAAATTATGTAATTACTGCTAAATAAAACATTCAAAATACTTCACCAGGGAGCATGACTTAGCCACAGAGGATCATTAGCTTCTTAAAAAAAAAAAAATGCCTATGCAATTTGGGCAGCGCGCGCGGCTATAGAACTAGCTGAGTTCCGGCTGTCAGTGAAAAGCGTCAATATGTGTAAAGATGTCATTATTTTGATAAATTCCCCATTACATACAGTTTTTCTTTCCAAAACACTGCCGTCTCTGATCAACTTTCTCGTTATCAGAATGAATTTCTTGACCCTAACCAGTCAAGTTTCAAGACGGGTCACTCAATCGAGACTGCTCTTCTCTGTGTCGCGGAGGCTCTCCGCACTGCCAAAGCTGACTATCTCCCCTCTGTTCTCATCCTCCTAAARCTATCTGCTGCCTTTGACACCGTGAACCACCAGATACTCCTCTCCACCCTCTCAGGGCTGAGTGTCTCAAGCTATGCACACTTGGATTGCATCCTACCTGGCAGGCCGCTCCTACCAGGTGACGTGTAGAGGATCTGTCTGCACCACGTACTCTCACTACTGGTTCCCCTAGTGCTCGGTTCTAGGCCCTCTATTCTTCTCTCTATACACAAGTCACACGGCTCCGTCATATTCTCACATTGTCTCTCCTATCATTGCTATACGGATGACACAGAACTACTTTTCTCCTTCCCCCTTCTGACACCCAGGTGGCGAAACGCATCTCTGCGTGTCTGGCAGATATGTCAGCTTGGATGTCGGCCCATCACCTCAAGCTCAACAAGATGGAGCTGCTCTTCCTCCCAGGGAAGGCCTGCTTGCTCAAAGATCTCTCCATCACGGTTGACAACTCCGCATTATTGCCCTCCCAGAGTGCAAAGAACCTTGACGTGACCCTGGACAACACCCTGTTGTTCTCTGCAAATATCAAAGCAGTGACTCGCTCCTGCAGGTTCATGCTCTACAACATCCGTAGAGTACGATCCTACCTCACACAGGAAGCMCCGCAGGTCCTAATCCAGGCACTTGTCCTCTCCCGTCTGGACTACTGCAACTCACTGTTGGCTGGGCTCCCCCTTGTGCCATCAAACCCRTMCAACTTATCCAGAACGCTGCAACCCGCCTGGTTTTCAACCTTCCCAAGTTCTCTCATGTCACCCTGCTCCTCTGCACACTCCACTGGCTTCCAGTTGAAGCTRGCATCCACTACAAGACCATGGTGGTTACCTACGGAACAGCCCCTCCCTACCTTCATGTAATGCTCAAACCCTACACCCTGACCCGAGCACTCCGTTCTGCCACCTCAGGTCTCTTGGCCCTCCCACCCCAACGGAAGGGCAGCTCCGACTCAGCCCAGTCCAAGCTTTTATCTGTCCTGGCACCCCAATTGTGTAACCAGCTTCCCTCTGAAGCTAGGACAGCAGAGTCCCTGCCCATCTTCCCACCTTCTAGCTCTGACAGCTACATTGAGGAAAAATGTACTTTCTATGCCTGTGATATGTGGTTTTCCCACCTAGTGATCTTAAGATGAATGCACTAACTGTAAGTCGCTCTGGATAAGAGTGTCTGCTAAATGACTGTTTGCAGAGTTCACAACCTACTACACTTGTGAGAAACAATTTTTGYTTTATTTCATAACCATCATTTACYAGTTTTGTAATTTGTTTCATTGTCTTTTGTTTGGAGTGCTCCATGTGAGCAATGTGCTTGTGTCTGGGTTCTTTGTCCTGATAAAGTTAGCCTGCTGCACACAAATGTAGGAAAGTGCCCATTTGGAGATTCTGATTGATTTAACTCACCACGTCCACCACTAATAAGCTGAGCTTCTCAGTAATTTTTTCTTCACCTCACACAGTAAGTCAACGAAGTCTGTGTATCATGATCTGATGATTCCATATATCCAGTGGAAACGTCATTAAAAAAACTGCCTTCTGTCCCAAGCTCACTGGCACAGGAAATTGAGGGCCCGGAATAGGCTAGTTGATACAATGTCATACTTCACTAGCGACAGCTCAAGTCAAGACAGATAGAAAGGGAGGCAGACAGGTGAAGTAGAGAGATTGTGATTGAAAGAACATACATTTTTATTAGTTGGCTTTAGGCCTATGTATTTTACTTAGTTGATGATGGAAGTTAAAGGCTGGTGCTCTCGCATWAGTTGAATTTAAACTTTTAGATTTATAATTTTTATTCAGATTTTATGATTAACCACGTGACATTGATTTTGAGAAACAAAAACTGAAATTAAACTGTTCCACAAAAATGCGCATATACACTACCATTCAAAAGTTTGGGGTCACTTATACTTACTTAGAGTTCCTCTGTCCAGTGCCTGTGTTCTTTTGCCCATCTTAATCTTTTATTTTTATTGGCCAGTCTGAGATATGGCTGAGATATACCATCACCAAAGCACCCCCAGACCATCACATTGCCTCCACCACTACTTCAGCATCTTTTAATTTTTGGGGGCGTTTCACTAATGTTCTTCTTTGTGATCTGAACACCTCAAACTTAGATTAGTCTGCCCATAACACTTTTTTCCAATCTTCCTTTGTCCAGTGTCTGTGTTATTTTGCCCATCTTAATCTTTTATTTTTATTGGCCAGTCTGAGATATGACTTTTTCTTTGCAACTCTGCCTAGAAGGCCAGCATCCTGGAGTCACCTCTTCACTGTTGACGTTGAGACGTGTTTTGTGAGTACTATTTAATGAAGCTGCCAGTTGAGGACTTGTGAGGCGTCTGTTTCTCAAACTAGACACTCTAATGTACTTGTCCTTTTGCTCGGTTGTGCTCTGGGGCCTCCCACTCCTCTTTCTATTCTGGTTAGGGCCAGTTTGCGCTGTTCTATGAAGGGAGTAGTACACAGCGTTGCATGAGCTCTTCAGTTTCTTGGCAATTTCTCGCATSGAATAGCCTTAATTTCTCCGAACAAGAATAGACTGATGCGTTTCAGAAGAAAGTTATTCGTTTCTGGCCATTTTGAGCCTGTAATCAAACCCACAAATGCTGATGCTACAGATACTCAACTAGTCTGAAGAAGGCCAGTTTTATTGCTTCTTTAATCAGAACAACAGTTTTCACCTGTGTGTGCTAACATAATTGCAAAAGGCTTTTCTGATGATCAATTAGCCTTTTAAAAGGATAAACTTGGATTAGCTAACGTGCCATTGGAACACGGGTGATGGTTTGCTGATAATGGGCCTCTGTACACCTATGTGGATATTCCATTTTAAAAAATCAGCCGTTTCCAGCTACAATAGTCAATTACAACATTAACAATGTCTACACTGTATTTTTGATACATTTTATGTTATTTTAATGGACAAAAAAATTGCTTTTCTTTWAAAAAAAATTACATTTCTAAGTGACCCCAAACTTTTGCACGGTAGTGTACAAATAATCATAACTGGCACTCAGATAGCAGGGCTGCCAACTTTTGAAGAAAGCTTGGAGTGAGATTTGCTATGTAAATTTAATTTCCCCCTCGCACAACCCCTAGATGGAAAATGTGATTGTTTTAAAGCTCATTTCCTGCAATTCTACATATTAATACAGTACCAGTCAAAAGTTTGGACACCTACACAGGGTTTTATTTATTTTTACTATTTTCTACATTGTAGAATAATAGAAGACATAAAACTATGAAATGACATATGGAATCATGTAGTAACCAAAAAAGTGTTAAACTAATCAAAATATATTTTATATTTGAGATTCTTCAAAGTAGAAACCCTTTGCCTTGACAGCTTTGCACTCTCTTGGCATTCTCTCAACCAGCTTCATGAGGTAATCAACTGGAATGCATTTAATTTAACAGGTGTGCATTGTTAATTTGTGGAATTTCTTTCCTTAATGCGTTTTAGCCAATCAGTTGTGTTGTGACAAGGTATTTTTTATATATTTTTTTATTTCACCTTTATTTAACCAGGTAGGCCAGTTGAGAACAAGTTCTCATTTACAACTGCGACCTGGCCAAGATAAAGCAAAGCAGTGTGACAAAAACAACAGAGTTACACAAACATACAGTCAATAACACAATAGAAAAAATCTGTATACAGTGTGTGCAAATGAAGCTGCTCTGACAGCTTACCGATCTGCTCTGACAGCTTACCGAAGGTAGGGGTGGTATACAGAAGATATTCCTATTTGGTAAAAGACCAAGTCCATATTATGGCAAGAACAGTGCAAATAAGCAAAGAGAAACGACAGTCCATCATTACTTTAAGACATGAAGGTCAGTCTATCTTGGAAGATTTCAAGAAAGTTTCTTCATGTGCAGTCACAAAAACCATCAAGCACTATGATGAAACGGGCTCTCATGAGGATCGCCAAAGGAATGGAAGACCCAAAGTTACCTCTGCAGAGGATAAGTTCATTAGAGTTACCAGCCTCAGAAATTGCAGCCCGAATAAATGCTTCACTGAGTTCAAGTAACAGACATATCTCAACATCAACTGTTCAGAGGAGAATCAGGCCTACATGGTTGAATTGCTGCAAAGAAACCACTACTAAAGGACACCAGTAAGAAGCAGAGACTTGCCTGGGCCAAGAAACACGAGCAATGGACATTAGACTGGTGGAAATTTGTCTTCTGGTCTGATGAGTCCAAATGTAAGATTTCTGGTTCCAACCGCCGTGTCTTTGAGACGCAGAGTAGGTGAAAGGATGATCTCCGCATGTGTGGTTCGCACCATGGAGGAGGTGTGGGGGTGCTTTGCTGGTGACACTGTCTGTAATTTATTTAGAATTCAAGGCACACTTAACCTGCATGGCTACCACAGCATTCTGCTGCGATACGCCATCCCATCTGGTTTGTGCTTAGTGGGACTATAATTTGTTTTTCAACAAGACAATGACCCAACACACCTCCAGGCTGTGTAAGGGCTATTTGACCAAGAAGGAGAGTGATGGAGTGCTGCCTTAGATGACCTGGCCTCCACAATCACCCGACCTCAACCCAATTGAGATAGTTTTGGATGATTGGACTGCAAAGTGAGTTGGACCGCAGAGAAGGAAAAGCAGCTGTCGTGACTTTCCTTTTAACATTAAATCTGAAGACTGTTATTAATCTAATTAACTATGTTTAATTTTTACCTGATTAAATTAATCATGTAACAATTAACTCATTAGGATTTGGGGTACCACAAGAGAGGTTCTTTAAAAAAAAAAAGTTACCATCTTCCAAATTAAACTCCACAAGGTGTCTGCCTATCACATCTATAAACAGTCAACTTATTAATCATAATCTCGCATCATTCTGAACAGTCGTAACAACCTTGCATCTGCAAAAACCTGGGCTTTACTTATGATTCAGTACTACACAAATTGGTTTAATTATTGATTTACTAGCTAAGTAAAACAGTAACACAGGATAAACATACATAAACATCTGTTGTTCTCCTCTACAGTCGCCCGGTATCCGGTGACTTGTCGTGTAGTCCTGAACAGAACTACAAGTTTATTCTCCTTCCAGTCGCTCTGGAAGATGCTTCTTTGAAGTTAGGCTAGCCAGCCGTGTCATTGGTTCCCAGTGGGGTGATGAGAGTAGCGTAATGGTTCCACTTAAGTTCACTTTTCTAGGTACTTTACTTGGGACAGCTAATCAGCCGTACCAGTGATTGTCCGGGAGGTGACTTTATCGTCTCTACCTCATGTTGAAAATTCAGAGTTCTAACCACTTTGAACGAGAGCTGTGGCTCTACATCTCTTTGGTCTAATATGTTAATTCTTAACCCATCATTTTATACAGTTCGTTCAAAAGGGGCGGTTCTGTCACGCTGACACGCTCTCTGACCTCACTCAAGGGGGCAGTGACCACTTACTGTGCACAGTTATAGAAACAATTTCCTCTTGTAGTTTCTAAAATCACATATAGAATGCACAACGCAGAGGATGGAAACTTTGTACATGTGGTATGTATACTTTAAGTTACAGTATTTCCTTTATAACATTTTTAATGACATCACAAAATAACAACATTAGTGCTCTTTTAGGTCACCTCTGCCCATTTCCCACGTTAAAAAATATTGTTCCGGTATTAGCTTTAGAACGTGTTAGAGTTTCGGTGGGAAAAGTCTGGAACAAAGGCACATTCTTCTGGTGAATTTGGAGAGGAAGATGCTGAATGTTCTGTCCTTGATTTACAACAGGGCGTGAGATGTTAACCCCTCTCTGCGGTGAGAGGGGATCTGGTTGAAGTTATTTATTGCAAAGCTGATCTGACCTAATTGGATCCTCACAGGACGGTCATGACACAGCCAACAAATGCTCAGCATATGTGGGAATTCCTTCAAGACTGTTGAAACAGCATTCCCGCTGAAGCTGGTTGAGAGAATGCCAAGAGTGTACAAAGCAGTCATCAAGGCAAAGGGTGGCTACTTTGAAGAATCTAAAATATATTTTGATTTGCGTAACATTTTTTTGGTTACTAAATMATTCCATATGTGTTATTTCATCATTTTGATAGCTTCACTATTATTCTACAATGTAGAAAATAGTAAAAATAAAGAAAAACTCTTGAATGAGTAGGTGTCCAAACTTTTGACTGGTACTGTACTTCAGAGTTATTCTGCAGCTGTTCCAACTGCCTTAACTCCTCTGGCTGTTCCAGCTAAGCTCTTCTCACAGCCTGTAAAAGGTGATAATCAGAAGGATTACCAGGGGTTATCTGTACCAGAGCAATGGCAGAGAAGACTGCCACACTTGGCTGTTCTGAGGTGCCTAGCTTGGCCCTCAGTGTTCTGAACAGAAGTGGACATCAGAGAAGCTCTGCAAGGAGTTATGCCTAATGGAGGCCATGTCAACAGACACGTCATCCAACATTTTACCACATTTATAGAGCTCTGTCTGCAAGTGGTGTACAGGGTTCACAAGGAGGATAAAATACTGAATTAACATCCTTGTGTACCTCAGCATGGTGATGTTGCAGGTGCCACTCGAGGGTGGCAGTGAGTTGGTTTCGTTGGTAGTCAAACTGCCTGTCCATGGCAGCAGTAACTTCCCTTCTTCCACTCTCACCAAGCATTGTCAACATGTGGGTTAGAGTGCTCAGTGAGTCTCTAAATTCCATTGCACTCTGTTGTTGCACTTCACTCAGGTGATTGAATTGATGGTGGATTAGAGTTTGGAGATGTTGAGTCAGACGAATTTCAAGTATGTCACCTTGAAGTTGTAAGACTACAACCTCTGGAGATAAACCAGACTCTGGAGGAAGGTTGGGTGTCAGGGGGAGGGCTAGCTCAGAACTTCTACACAGGTCCATCTCAATAAGAGAGTCAGTGGTTAGACCTCCTGTGGCCTGTGGTCCAGACTGAGCATTCAGATTCCCAGGGCTCTGGCCCAAATCAACTCCATTATCTCCATTCACATCCTCAGTATTGACATTATTATTTGCATTGTCAACTCCATTTTCAGAATGAACCTGTGTATTCCCATTGACAGGTAGGATATGGATGAGCACATTTTCTTGAGTTGAATCCATTGTTTAAATTCCACACAAAAGATTTGCTTTGGTTATTTCTCTATGTTGCGAAGTCCCATCTGGGGTGCCATTTTCTATGTAACGGTTTTGACCTGAAGTTGTTTTTTGATAGGGGTGCCAGGTAGGTTGCACCTACCAGAAAGAATATTGATTCTCCTTTTTGTTTGTCTGGGAATGAGTCCATCCGGCCTGTCAAGTCTGTACCAATACAAAGGACTCCTGTAAAAGCAGCGGTGGATAAAGTACCCAATTTTCATACTTGCGTAAATGTACCTTAATAGAACATGACTCAAGTAAAAGTGAAAGACCCCCAGTAAAATACTACTTGAGTAAAAGTATTTGGTTTAAAATATACTTAAGTATCAAAAGTAAATGTAATTGCTAAAAAAATACTTAAATATAAATCATTTCAAATTTCTTATTAACCAAACCAGATGCCACCAGATTTTTTAAATTTACAGATAGCCAGGGTCACACTCCAATATTATTTACAAACTAAGCCTGTTAGTTTAGTGAGTCCACCAGATCAGAGGTAGTAGGGATGACCAGGGATGTTCTGTTGATAAGTGAGTGGATTTAACCATTTACCTGTGTTACTAAGCGTTCAAAATGTAACGAGCACTTTTGGGTGTCAAGGTAAATGTATGGTGTATGGAGTAAAAAGTACAATAATTACAATAGCACAATAAGTAAAAGTAGTTGGTTGTATTACCAAAATAAATGATCACACACAATGTTACAACACAATGATCTTAGTTCCTCAAGAAAAGTCCCATACCTCGGGCCTAAAATGAGTCCAGCCCGGTAAATTAGTTCAGTGAACCCAAGTGACCTCAGTCACGCATTTTCCTTGCATAAAGTGATGCGTAAACCCGGTCTCATTCATACAGTCAGATTGCAATAAACTCCCGTTACACACACATTAAAGAGTATCAGAAATCTCAGTCTTAATACAACTGAACACAAACCAACACGGTATAAATCACCCCAAAACAAATGAAGAAATACCGTATGCAAAACAGTTGTGGTCAGTCAGACAATCCGCCACATATCACCAGCAGACATAAGTAGATCCGATACTGGTTTGATTCTGCGCCACGGCTATAGTACACGCTTTTAAATACAACAAAACAAACTGGGAATGAACGAGCTTCCAAGCTGAGGGTTGACCACTTACTTCCTCTCTCGCGCCACTGTCACAACCGACTTTTGCGGAGCTGATGCTGGCTATTTAATAGGGAATTAAAGGGGAAGCGCCCCATCCGCAGGAGAAGCACTGAGACAGTTGAGACATATTCAGGGCGTCACAGTATGAAGTCAGCAATAGTGTTAACAACATCGTCTGGCACAAAGCTGTGGTTTGTGGAGTGATCAATCTCTCCTCATGGGCCGTCTTCATCCGAGGGATACTGTACCTGTGCATGGTATCCAGGCCACAGTTGTCCACAAACAGCATTTCTGTCTCCAGACTCAATACGTCCCCCACCACCAGGCACTAGGCTGGGTTCACTCTGCACTGATTGGAGATGCACTCAAACAAAGGGGCTTGCCGATCACCGTTTCCTTGAGAGATGGAAATAGAGTATGTTCTCTCTCTCTCACACACACACACACATTTACAATGTACTAATAAAACTAACGGTTTCTTTTTATTTTCTTGATTTTGGCAAAAAAGTAAACACCCAGAGAGCCTCTGTATTGAAATAGGTTACTGTTGCTCCCCTAACATTAGTTACTTAATATCTTCACAGAAAATTCAGAGTGTTTACATTTCACTCCTCTTTTAGCCAACATTTAATCAATGCAGGCAAACTTTTAGCAAGCTATTCATACTAAATCAGTTGTCCCTGCCCCTGCCTGGTGCCAGGCCCAACAGATGCAGCTTCAGGCTCAGCAGCCCTGTCTCCCCATCCCCATACCCCTGAACCAGCCCAACTCCCAACTGAAGGAGGTGGTGAGCAGCATTGTGTTGAATGACATGTCAGTTGGCATAATTCCAGGTACTGCAATGCATTGAGGACAGGAATGTGATTCTCCAGCCAGGAAAAATCTCACTTGACACAGAGGCAGCCAATATCAATAGCCTTAAAGAAACAGATGCCGGCTCTTAGAGATGGATGGGAGTCTCTCCTGTCTGAGGCAACACTGATTGCTACGCAAATGGATGTTGCACCTCAATTTAGGAACCCAGTCGCCATGGGAAAAGGAAGAGATTCCATGAMGAGACCTCTCAAGAGGAGACAGCTCAGGACAGTGCAMCAACAGTGTTTCCGAACACACTGTTTTTTACTGCTATGGACATCATAAGTGACTTGGACACTAGGTTCCACACCACTGCAAAAATGGTAGAATATTTTCTGCTGTTCTGAAAGTTGGGCAGATTAGTGAGGATAGAGTCCCTTCTGTGTGCCAACCACTGATCATGTATTCCAGAGATCTTACGTCTGAGTTTCAAAATGAAGACACCTGAACACTGTATATGCTGCCACTTTCACCCCTAACTTGTCCTCTCTTGGTCTCCTGAATGCAATTTGTATGATGCAGCTGCAAAGGATTTTTGGAGAAGTGTGCATTGCTTTACGTATAATTTGCACACTGCCTGTGACTGTTGCTGGTGGCGAGAGAGCTTTCAGTAAGCTAAAACTGATAAAAAACTATTTGAGGTCCGCTATGGACAGGCTTTGCAGTCTTGCCATGCTGTCCATTGAAAGTCTGTTAGCTAGAAAGCTGGACTTCAAAGACTTGATCAGTGACTTTGCTAGCAAGAAGGCTCAGCGCTGGGCTCTTGGTGAGTAAGGCTGAGCAGTGGCCAGTGTTAACTGTTAAATGGCATGGCTATGGATATTGGATCACTACACACATGATGCCCACAGGCTGAGAACAAGACTGAGAACAGACTGAGAACAAGATATATCTCAAAGTAATGGCTGGATTGCCATAACATTTGTTGTGCACAATCAAGACCCCAAGTGGAAGAAACCTATTGATTTGGTGACCACTTGACCTTTGCTCTAGCGCCACCATCAGGCCTTTCCATTTCCATTTTATTTTCTAGTTGGTATGTATACTTAGTTCAAAAATATGCTGCTGATGTTATTATTTTGTTTATTATATCATTCAATAGATGATCATGTTAATTTATTTTAATTGAAGAGGTTAATGTATATTTGAGTTATTTATTTTAAGTTATTCATTAATGTTAAGAGAATTTTCCATTCAAGAATTTTACCATTAAAATTACATTTAGACTGTAAAAGATGGTCTTTCGCACATTTGCCTGGTTGTTCTTTAAAAGTGCTTTCCTCACCATCTTAAATAAGCATGCCCCTTTCAAAAAATGTAGAACTAAGAACAGATATAGTTCTCTTTTCACTCCAGACTTGACTGCCCTTGACCAGCACAAAAACACCCTGTGGCGTATTGCACTAGCTTCGATTAGTCCCCACGATATGCAACTTTTCAGGGAAGTCAGGAACCAATATACACAGTTAGTTAGGAAAGCAAAGGCTAGCTTTTTCAAACAGAAATTTGCATCCTGTAGCACTAATTCCAAAACGTTTTGGGACACTGTAAAGTCCATGGAAAATAAGAGTACCTCCTCCCAGCTGCCCACTGCACTGTGACTAGGAAACACTGTCACCACTGATAAATCCATGATAATCGAGAATTTCAAGAAGCATTTCTCTACGGCTGGCCATGCTTTCCATCTGGCTGCCCCAACCCCGGCCAACAGCTCTGCACCCCCCGCAGCAACTGGCCCAAGCCACCCCCTCCCGCTTCTCCTTCACCCAAATCCACCCAAATCCAGACAGCTGATGTTCTGAAAGAGCTGCAAAATCTGGATCCCTACAAATCAGCTGGGCTAGAKGATCTGYACCCTCTCTTCCTAAAATTATCCGCCGCCATTGTTGCATCCCCTATTACTAGTCTGTTCAACCTAAAGATTGGAAAGCGGCCGCGGTCATCCCCCTCTTCAAAGGGGGAGACACTCTAGACCCAAATTGTTACAGACCTATATCCATCCTGCCCTGCCATTCTAAAGTCTTCGAAAGCCAAGTGAACAAACAGATCACCGACCATTTCGAATCCCACCGTACCTTCTCCGCTATGCAATCTGGTTTCCGAGCTGGTCACAGGTGCACCTTAGCCACGCTCAAGGTCCTAAACGATATCATAACCGCCATCGATAAAAGACAGTACTGTGCAATCATCTTCATCGACCTGGCCAAGGCTTTCGACTCAGTCAATCACTGTATTCTTATCGGCAGACTCAACAGCCTTGATTTCTCTAATGACTGCCTCGCCTGATTCACTAACTACTTCTCAGATAGAGTTCAGTGTGTAAAATCGGAGGGCCTGTTGTCCGGACCTCTGGCAGTCTCTATGGGGGCAGACATATAAAGTGTTGGTCCCATGTTTCATGAAGCTGAAATAAAAGATCCCAGAAATGTTCCATATGCACAAAAAGCTTATTTCTCAAAAATGTTGTGCACAAATTTGTTTACATCCCTGTTAGTGCGCATTTCTCTTTTGCCAAGATAATCCATCCACCTGACAAGTGTGGCATATCAAGAAGCTGATTAAACAGCATGGTCATAACACAGGTGCACTTTGTACTGGGGACCAATAATGGCCCTCTAAAATGTGCAGTTTGACACTATACACCACAGATGTCTCAAGTTGAGGGAGCGTGCAATTGGCATGCTGACTGTAGGATGTCCACCAGGGCTGTTTGCCAGAGAATTTAATGTTCATTTCGCTACCAAAAGCCACCTCCAATGTCGTTTTAGAGTATTTGGCAGTACGTCCAAACTGGCCTCCAACCGCAGACCTGTGGATAGCTGGGGGGGAAGTATTTCTGTCTGTAATGAAACCTTTTGTGAGGAAAAAACTAATTCTGATTGGCCTGGCACCCAGTGGGTGAGCCCTTGCCCAGTCATGTGAAATACATAGATTTAGGGCTAATTCATTTATTTTCATTGACTGATTTCCTTCTGTAAACTGTAACTCTGTAAAAATTCGTTGAAATTGTTGCGTTTATATTTTGTTCAGTATATATACACCCCTGAACCAACTAATTATCAACTCAACTGACAAGTAGGTAAATTAAGCAATCACTACTGCATAACATTAAAAAGACAATGATGACATGCCCCCCCGACACTCAACACTTCACATTAGTTCAGTCCAAGAGAAATAGAAGTTGAATCTCTGTCAGACTGCAACTGACATTAAAGTATGGACCGGAATAATACCAGGCATCCTCCAGTCAGTACAGTGGAAGTGGCAGAAAAGGAAAAAGTGGCTTTAAATAAAAATAATACTGCTAACAAGCTTTATGCAGGCTTTTAAGTTCGTTTCAATAAAAGAGCAATACAGTAAGAGGGAAGAAATAAACCTAACTTTTGCAGATTGAGCAAGCTCCATGATGAACATGCAAACAGCACAATGAGCATCCAACTGGGGCCAAATAGATTTATGAAGAAATACATGTTGTGCTAAGAGTATAGGGCAGAAACTATATACATTACTTGGAGCTGAACACATGACATCCTCAGTGCAACACTATAATGCCAATCCAAAAACTGTTCTGTCATAATGTAAAATATTGTCATGATATTGGCTCATTTCTGGGGCAATAAGAGACTGATTTATAAGGGCATGTTTCAGATAATCTGATGGACAGATAAACTGCCCAGATTAGTCGGTGTCAGACCCAGCCTTTAGGTCTTCACATTGATCACTTGACTCCGCTAATAAATTGGCGGATTTAAAAAAGGTTATAAATGTTTGGCAAGCTCTGTCACAGCTGAACACAGGAAAATCACCATATAATATATTGTTCAAATTCTAGAACATTCTCCTCTGGTTTTGGCCACTTCAGACTGTTAAAGTCCTGAAAAAGCAAGCAGAGTAAAAAGAAGCTTCACAGGAACAAAAACAAAGGAGGGAGAGAAAAACATCCTAGCAACTGATATGCTCCTAGTTATAACTACACCGCCTCAACACCAAACGAGTGTTGTTGCATTAAGTACAAACCAGGCTCCTCTCGGACCAAAACACATTTGACCAAGCCTGGTTTCTGCAAGTACCTGTAAACACGGATTGTTAATCAAAAATACACTTTATAATGAACAAACTTAGTAAACCAGAACAAAGCTGGTTTGGCAACTGGTATATGAGTGCACAGGATCGTAGCTTTGACGAAATCGCTGTAGATGTGTGTGTGAGGGATGAGGAACAATACACAACTGTCTATCCGCAGCCTCCGGGACAGGCTGGGCTGGGCCCCACTCTACATGGACACTGACATCTCAGGGCGCGGAAAAATAAATGGCTATTATAAACTCTTGAGAAATCAAGATTTTTGTTCTATACGATAAAGACATCACTGATGTCATATTATCACAATAAAATCAAAACGATAAATGTGTATATATAATTATCAACAAAAATCTCCAAGTGAGTGAGTCTTATGTACACATGGGAATGGTGGATTTAAAAGTGGGATTCTGGGGCGGGGGTGGTCACTCTGACTGCAGCGCCGTGCTGTGACGTCGTGCATGTGCTCCATAAACCCATTGGCTCCCCCTGCCCGCCAAGCCCCAAAGTTCCGTGAGGACACCGCCATCTTTGGTGGCCGGTGATGCGGTGGTGTGCCGTGTTCTCGCCGCCCTCAAAGTCCACTCCGAGGTTACCCACGGAAACAGTCGTTGATGAAAGAGTGGGCAGCGCCAACTTGAGCCTCTTAGAAGGCCGTCTCGCAGTCCTTGCCCCCGTACACCCACTCCCGCTGGCCCAGGTCTGAGTGGTAGAAGCCAGCGTCCAGCATGTTGAGACAGTCGGGATCTCCTCCGTTGGGAGGGAAGCCCAGGGCTCTTCCTGTGCCAGGGACCCCGGTGGAGGCTCTCCAGAGGGGGGAAACCGTACGAGTCCAGGCATGCTCACCTCCGCTGGGCTGCACACTGTGGCCACGCTGTTACTCAGGCTGAGAGATGGGGAACATAAATAAACTTCTTGGTTATCTGTGGATTTCTTATGTATTGTTTTTAGGAACTTATGTTGAATGTATAAAGTTGTATTGTTGTTGTAATGTAATACCGAATGCCATATCTGAAGTTAGAGTAACTCTTTTTCACTAGCCTATTAACTTCTTATGGCTGGGGGCGCTATTTTCAAACGTTCGGAATGAAAAGCGTGCCCAGAGTAAACTGCCTGCTACTCAGGCCGCAGAAGCTAAGATATCATATTGTTTAGTAGATTTGGATAGAAACACTGTGAAGTTTCTAAAAACTGTTTGAATGATATCTGTGAGTATAACAGAACTCATATGGCAGGACAAAAACCTGAGAAAAAATCCAACCAGGAAGTGGGAAATTGAGGTTTGTAGATTTTCAAGTATATGCCTATCCAAGATAGTGTAAATTTTGGTCCGATTGCAACTTCCCAAGGCTTCCACTAGATGTCAACAGTCTTTAAACCTTGTTTCAGGCTTCTACTGTGAAGGGAGAGCAAATAAGAGCTGTTTGACTAAGGGTCTGGCAGAATCCATGAGCTAAGTCAACGCGCGCGCCGTGAGAGCGAGCTGCGTTCCATTACATTTATAAAAGACAAAGGAATTGTCCGGTTGGAATATTATTGAAGATTTATGATAAAAACATCCTAAAGATTGATTCTATACATCGTTTGACATGTTTCTACGAACTGTAAATGGAACTGTTTTTGACTTTTCGTCTAGACTAAGTGCCTGCGCCTTGTGAATTTGTGAACTAAACGCGAACAAAAGGAGGTATTGGACATAAATTATGAACAAAACAAACATTTATTGTGGAACTGGAATTCCTGGGAGTGCATTCCGATGAAGATCATCAAAGGTAAGTGAATATTTATAATGCTATTTCTGACTTCTGTTGATTCCACCAACATGGCGGGTCTCTGTATGGATGGTTTTGGTGGCTGAGCGCTGTACTCAGATTATTCCATGGTGTGCTTTCGCTGTAAAGCTTTTTTGAAATCTGACACAGCAGTTGCATTAAGGAGAAGTTTATCTTTAAGGAAGGAGAGGGTAAGTTTGTGCTACATACCGTGTTGAGGAG
>NC_036855.1:26934855-26998519 GCF_002910315.2 Salvelinus sp. IW2-2015 | reverse complement strand
TTTGCCACAGGGTTCAATTCTCGGGCCGACTCTTTTCTCTGTATATATCAATGATGTCGCTCTTGTCTGCGGGTGATTCTTTGATCCACCTCTACGCAGACGACACCATTCTGTATACATCTGGCCCTTCTTTGGAAACTGTGTTAACAAACCTCCAAACGAGCTTCAACCCATACAACACTCCTTCCATGGCCTCCAACTGCTCTTAAATGCTAGTAAACCCATCGCTGCCCGCACCCGCCCACCCGACTAGCATCACTACTCTGGACGGTTCTGACTTAGAATATGTGGACAACAATAAATACCTAGGTGTCTGGCTAGACTGTAACTCTCCTTCCAGACTGACATTAAGTATCTCCAATCGAAAGTTAAATCTAGAATCGGCTTCCTATTTCACAACAAAGCCTCTTTCACTCATGCTGCCAAACATACCCTTGTAAAACTGACTATCCTACCGATCCTTGACTTCAGCGATGTAATTTACAAAATAGCCTCCAACACTCTACTCAGAAAAATTGGATGCAGTCTATCACAGTGCCATCCGTTTTGTCACCAAAGCCCCATATACTACCCACACTGCGACCTGTATGCTCTCGTTGGCTGGTTCTCGCTACATATTCGTGGCTAACCCACTGGCTCCAGGTCATCTATAAGTCTTTGCTAGGTAAAGCTCCGCCTTATCTCAGCTCACTGGTCACCATAGCAACACCCACCTATAGCATGCGCTCAGCAGGTATATTTTCACTGGTCATCCCCAAAGCCAACACCTCCTTTGGTCGTTCCTTTCCTTCCAGTTCTCTGCTGCCAATGGCTGGAACGAATTTCAAAAATCACTGAAGTTGGAGACATATCTCCCTCACTTAACTTTAAGCGTCAGCTGTCAGAACAACTTACCGATCGCTGCAGCTGTACACATCCCATCTGTAAATAGCCCATCCAACCAACTACGGACCTCATCCTTTCTGCTCTTTTGCACACCAGTATTTCTACTTGCACATCCTCATCTGCACATGTATCACTCCAGTGTAAATTGCTAAATTGTAATTACTTCGCCACAATTGGCCGATTTATTGCCTTACCTCCTTACTTCATTTGCACACACTGTATAAGATTTTTCTATTGTGTTATTGACTGTACGTTTGTTTATCCCATGTGTAACTCTGTGTTGTTTTTGTCGCACTGCTTTATCTTGGCAAAGTCGGAGTTGTAAATGAGAACTTGTTCTCAACTGGCCTACCTGGTTAAATAAAGGTGAAATAAAATTAATAATATAGAGGGTATCAGTGAATTCCACTGTATGCAGAATGTTGCATGCATGTCTGCACAGTGTTAAATTTTCACAGCTCACTGTCAGTAAATATCATACAGTAAATATTGGACTACAAGAGAGTTTCAAGCCTGCAAAGGTAGAGTTATTTAAAGCTTGAACGGGTCGATTGGTTTCTGGAGGTGTGTGGTTACGCAATTGCACAGGGTTGGTGTGGCCTGTGGCGGTGGTCTCATATTTTCATGGGGCCCAAAATCCTGGTCCTTCCATCTGATTCTGAATCCCGCAGATAGCAGGAGGCTTTGGCCAATTTAAGGAAGGTCAACTTGTCAATTCCAACAAGGACCGCTTTGACATTTGAGGCCAATGTGCAGTTAAATATAGTGGCTGTCATCTTCATCAACAAATGAATGCCAGCCTCTCAGTTCATTACGCACCCCCTCAGCCTATGACAAACAACCTTGCACCTTAGAGACATCTCTCAGGTAAAGCTCTGAACAATAAGAGAAGCTGAATATCTGCTCTTGCATTACATCAAAGCCCAGGCGTAGAATTTGTTCACGTAATTCTCCCGTGGCCTAGTGCTGTGTTTGATCAAAGAACTCACCGGTTATTGCATTTTTTCTTGCCGTGTTGATCAAGGAACGCACACGGTTTATTGGCTTTTCTCCGTGGCATATCACACCATTGCAACGAAAAGGAAGAAATCTTTTGCATTGAGCAGATTCTTTATTTAAGAGCCTCAAATTCCGACATCTCTTGAAGCCGAAGACGCACGCGCTGGCAATTCTGAATGTTCGATATAGCCAATCTCTCACCCTTTCTTTGTAAAAAATGTCTGTCTGCTAGCCACGTCTTTGCAAATGTGCGAAAGCCTATTGCAATGTAATGTAATACGTTTAACCACCATTTGAACATGTCAATGACAGTGACATCTCACAAGCAACAGAATAAACCAGATTTAACCACGCCATTTCTGTAGGCCTAATGACAACCCCATGAAATGGCAGCACTTTAACGTGTTCGACAAATGTAATGTGTCCAACATTTATTACCTTGTAACAGTGTCACCATTAATGGTTTAGACCTATGTAACTTTTTTGCATGTAAAAAAAGGTAAAGATATTAAGGCCCAAATGGCAAATTTTGTGTTAAGTGTAGGGATTAGGCTATTAGAGGTGGGGACAGCGACCAATTTGGGGAGAGATCCACCACTAAAAGCACAAATTCACTTGTTCTGTCACACAAGTTAATACACATAAAACTGAGAAAGCAGAAATCTTGAGACCTTTTCCAGAGCTTTATTTCTGGATCTGTACATCAGGTATTAAAGAACAGAAAATACAAAATGTTTAACAAAACCAAAGAAAAAAAAACTATTCAGTGTCTATGTACAATTCTTAAACAAAAGCGAGTTTCTCTTGAACATTCGATAGTAAATATGTTGATTGTCTATATTTCTGGATATACATTTGTTTTATTCACAAAAGATGTTTCTTTACTTCAAAAAACTAGATGTTTATTATTTTTTTAACAACCACAACTGCTATATCTTTTGTACTATTAAACTTCAAAACAACAATACAAAATAAAAAAGAAATGAGTGCTTTCTTACACACAAGTCTCTCCAGAGATTTCCCAAAAAATAACATTATGAGATTTCAGGACAGGGTTGTAAAATCAAAATATTAATTCTACTAGTCATGGCCTTTACATTCAGACAGTATTTCTGAGTCTTTATAACCAAACCATAGGGTGAAATAAATATCACTGCACTGCTAAAGCTAGAGAGAGCCTGGAGACACCCACTACATCTGCACTTTTGAGATGCGGGAGTAACAATGGTCTGGTACATACCCCTAGCACTTGAGTGTATCTGAAGCATTGGATAGGTATAAGCAATATGGTAGTAGTTCATCTGCCATTTTGGTTCCATCTATCCAACCATACCAGGGGCCGTATCACAAAGCGTCTCAGAGTAGGAGTGCTGATCTAGGATCAGTTTGGCCTTTTAGATCACAATGAATAAGACACTTTGTGGATACGGGCCCATATCTATGCAAGTACCTAAGGGACGAGGGCTTGATCTGAACCAGACCCATCTTTCAACATACTGACTACAGAAGCCATCCCTTTCACCAAGACAAAAAACAGAAATGTGTAAAGGAAATAAATGAAGAGAAAAAAAATGGGATTTTTACATATTATGATTGCAACTTCAAAATGCAACATTGAATAATATATTAATACGTCTTAGGTAAAAGCCTTTTTAAGTGGTACATTTGAGAACTGTCACACAGCTAGCATGCAATTGTTTTGCTGTCTCCCCCTGCCAAGGGGAAAAATCCCCCCCAAAATATCCAAACACCAAAAGCCAATCAGTAAAATGTAAAAACATGTAATAATGTCAGTACATAGACACCATTATTGCCTCTTTGACAAGGAATCTAATTTTAAGTATTTGTATCAACACAGATTCACAAGTTTAAAGAGGTCAATGAAGACATTTAAGGCTATAGTTAATTATTTACATGAAACTGTCCACATTTGGGGGAAAACATTGCAAGGTGAACAAACAGCTGACTCCAATGTCTGCCATAGAAACAGAATGACTAGATAACGCCTAGCTAGGGTAAAACCAATGCAAAAAACCCATCTGGTACATACTCAGGATAGTGACATCTGAGACCCTGTTGACTAACCTGTGAGGTCGCTGGCAGTGATGGAGTTGAGCAGGCTGAGCTGCTGCTCTGTGGTGGGCTCCATCCTCACCCCTCCTCCTCCGCCTGAGCACACAGAGGAGGAGCTGTCTACTGCCAGGCCCTCCGCCTCGTCCACCAGCCGGTCCATCAGGTCCCTGCGGGCAGGGGGAACACACAAGACGTTAACACACACAGACACATTCTCCCATAATAACCATTAGCAATCTCCACCCCTTTTGTGTAGTTGCAAGTACATTAAAATAAAATTTGCATTCACAGGCCATCATCATATTCAGAGGGAACTCCGTCGACATACACTACCGTTCAGAAGTTTGGGGTCACTTAGAAATGAATAGCAAATTTTTTGTCCATTAAAATAACATAAAATTGATCAGATATAGAGTGTAGACATTGTTAATGACTATTGTAGCTGGAAACGTATGATTTTTTATGGAAAATCTACATAGGCGTACAGAGGCCCATTATCAGCAACCATCACTCCTGTGTTTCAATGGCACGGTGTGTTAGCTAATCCAAGTTTATCATTTTAAAAGGCTAATTGATCATTAGAAAACCCTTTTGCAATTATGTTAGCACAGCTGAAAACTGTTGTGCCGATTAAAGAAGCAATAAAACTGGCCTTCTTTAGACTAGTTGAGTATCTGGAGCATCAGTATTTGTGGGTTCGATTACAGGCTCAAAATGGCCAGAAACAAAGCACTTTCTTCTGAAACGCATCAGTCTATTCTTATTCTGTGAAATAAAGGCTATTCCATGCGAGAAATTGCCAAGGAACTGAAGATCTCGTAAAACGCTGTGTACTACTCCCTTCACAGAACAGCGCAAACTGGCTCTAACCAGAATAGAAAGAGTGGGAGGCCCCGGTGCACAACTGAGCAAGAGGACAAGTACATTACAGTGTCTAGTTTGAGAAACAGACGCCTCACAAGTCCTCAACTGGCAGCTTCATTAAATAGTAACCGCAAAACACCAGTCTCATCCTCAACAGTGAAGAGGCAACTACGGGATGCTGGCCTTCTAGGCAGAGTTGCAAAGAAAAAGCCATAAAAGCCAAAAAGCCKAAAAAAGAAAAGATTAAGATGGGCAAAAGAACACAGACACTGGACAAAGGAAGATTGGAAAAAAGTGTTATGGACAGACGAATCTAAGTTTCAGGTGTTTGGATCACAAAGAAGAACATTAGTGAAAAGCATTTTTTTTTTTATATGCTGGAGGAGTGCTTAATGCCACCTGTCATGCATGGTGGAGGCAATGTGATGGTCTGGGGGTGCTTTGGTGGTGGTAAAGTGGGAGATTTGTACAGGGTAAAAGGGATCTTGAAGAAGGAAGGCTATCACTCCATTTTGCAACGCCATACCATACCCTGTGGACAGTGCTTAATTGGAGCCAATTTCCTCCTACAACAGGACAACGACCCAAAACACAGCTCCAAACTATGCAAGAACTATTTAGGGAAGAAGCAGTCAGCTGGTATTCTGTCTATAATGGAGTGGCCAGCAGTCACCGGATCTCAACCCTATTGAGCTGTTGTGGGAGCAGCTTGACCGTATGGTACGTAAGAAGTGCCCATCAAGCCAATGCAACTTGTGGGCGGTGTTTCAGGAAGCATGGGGTGAAACCTCTTCAGATTACCTCAACAAATTGACAACTAGAATGGCAGGTCTGAAAGGCTGTAATTGCTGCAAATGGAGTATTCTTTGACAAAAGCAAAAAGTTTGAAGGACACAATTATTATTTCAATTAAAAATCATTATTTCTAACCTTGTCAACATTGTCTTGACTATATTTTTTATTCATTTTGCAACTAATTTCATGTAAACTCAGGAAAAAAAGAAACGTCCTCTCTGTCAACTGCATTTATTTTCAGCAAACTTAACATGTGTAAATATTTGTATGAACATAACAAAATTCAACAACTGAGACAAACATGTTCCACAGACACGTGACAGAAATGGAATAATGTGTCTAACAACTGTCTCTTATACACATCTAGATGTGTATAAGAGACAGGCGTTGAGATTGCCTGCAATGACAGCAAGCTCAGTCCGATGATGCTGTGACACACCGCCCCAGACCATGACAGACCCTCCACCTCCAAATCAATTTCGCTCCAGAGTACAAGCCTCGGTGTAACGCTCATTCCTTCGACGATAAACGTYAATCRYACCATCACCCCTGGTGAGACAAAACCGCGACTCGTCAGTGAAGAGCACTTTTTGGCAGTCCTGTCTGGTCCAGGGACGGTGGGTTTGTGCCCATTGGCGATGTTGTTGCCGGTGATGTCTGGTGAGGACCTGCCTTACAACAGGCCTACAAGTCCTCAGTCCACCCTCTCTCAGCCTATTGTGGACAGTCTGAGCACTGATGGAGGGATTGCACGTTCCTGGTGTAACTCGGGCAGGTGTTGTTGCCATCCTGCACCTGTCCCGCAGGTGTGATGTTCGGATGTACCGATCCTGTGCAGGTGTTGTTACACGTGCTCTGCCACTGCGAGGACGATCAGCTGTCCGTCCTGTCTCCCTGTAGCGCTGTCTTAGGCATCTCACAGTACATTGCAATTTATTGCCCTGTCCACACCTGCAGTCCTCATGCGTCCTTGCAGCATGCCTAAGGCACATTCACGCAGATGAACAGGGACCCTGGGCATCTTTCTTTTGTTGTTTTTCAGAGTCAGTAGAAAGGCCTATTTAGTGTCCTAAGGTTTCATAACTGTGACCTTAATTGCCTACCGTCTGTAAGCTGTTAGTGTCATAATGACCGTTCCACAGGTGCATGTTCATTAATTGTTTATGGTTCATTGAACAAGCATGGGAAACAGTGTTTAAACCCTTTACAATGAAGATCTGTGAAGTTATTTGGATTTGACGAATTAGCTTTGAAATACAGGGTCTTGAAAAAGGGACATTTCTTTTTTTGCTGAGTTTATGTTTACATGGAAAACAATGACATTTCTAAGTGACCCCAAACTTTTGAACGGTAGTGTACATTTGGCAATGAATTCAGACCTCAGTTACTACAGTTGTTGAGCATACTGAATGATCACTTACGTTACACCAGGATAGCTGCTATACTTCTTCTTGCCAAAGCGATTCTGCTGGACAAAGAAATCAAAGCGCTCCGACTTCTTCCACATGTAGTAAAAGGCAACACATTCAGCTACCGTCCGTGTCTTAACCTGATGAAGGGCAGAAATACATGATGAAAAGAAGTGTTCTCCAACACAGGAAGTTAGTGCCACAGGCTTTTTAAAGAAAGGGTAAATAAAGTATGCATGTTCATATCCTTACAGAAGCTATCAATATGATATTACAATCACTTCACCACCTTCTAAAATCAGTAACAGAGAGAGAGTCCCACCTTGTGCTTCTGTATGAGGTGAAAGTTCTTATCGTATAGCTGTAGTGCATGTTCAAAGTTTCTGCATTCATCTTCAGACCACGGTGGGGATTCCTCTGTAATAATCACAAGGGGTCATTTTCCCTCTCCCAACAGAGTGACATTTTTGAAAGAGCCTACTAATTATTCAAAATGGTGACTTACCCTTTGATGAGTTCACGTTACTGCAATACCTCTCCAGTGCTTCAGGGGTATTGTAGTTACATTTCACAAGCTCATACAGAGCCTACAGGGAAACGACAGAGGAATAGGTCAACGACTTACATTGACAACAACCATGACAATCATGTAACTTTGACAGACGGACAATAACTTTGAGATGGCAGCTGGAGAATGTCTAATGTTATGACATCCAGCGAGTCTTAAAGAAGTCTTCCACAATGCCAGTAAGACAGACAGCTAGATGAGGATTGACCATCACGCGCAGCGATGACTGACCTGCTCATTGTCGCTCACATGAGCCCCTGCCATGTCACTTCCTGTCCTCTCATCGGTGGCCCGTGACGACGCCTCACACAGGAAGTCTCTGACCTTGCTTTCTGACAACACGTCCGGGCTCCATAGCAACTGGTCATCATCTTCGTATACTTCATGAAAATGGCAGATGAGAATCACAATGTTAGACACTCTTTGCAATGTTACACTTGGAAACACTGCTAAATGTCTGACTGTCAAGTGCAACAGGTTTATGGGTTAACCTCTTGAGAAAGCCTGCACTCACCCTTATCGTCGCCATAGTGACAGAGGTGGGTGGGGACCTCTGCTTGGTGCTGCGACCCCACCATTATTTCCTGTGAAATGCAAATACAAAACAGATTTACTCCCAGAACATGCAGCACCATGTTTCTACCATCAGTAAATGCAGGTCTAGGATCATTTAACCGAATAACGTTACTAAACAACCGTAACCATTGAAAAGTAAAAGAACTGACCTCCAATCTGTGCTTATGGGAAACTTAATCCTATATCTTCTTCAATCAAGTCACTTTTAAAAGGAGGACAAGTTTTACCTTTCTGGAGTCCTCTAGGCTTGGCCCATCCTCCTCACACTCGGACTCCTTATCACCGTCGTAGATAGTATTAGCTGACAATGCAAAGACAGAACGGCCACGCCCCATTAGAATGCTTGTTATACGAATGGGACCCTGTGCTTATCAACTCATCACGTCAAAGCTAACAAGATAAATAACTTAAAGTACTTTTGTTTATAATGACACCTGCACTTGACAGTATTTTTCCCATTATTATGAGTTTTCAATTACATTATACTGCAGGCTAAACTTGGGAAACAATAACAAATAAAACATTGCAGTGGCTCATAATATTCACACTATAAAGCATTATATGAATCTGACCAATTGTATTTGTGTTTTATAATTGTGCTCTTGAGCTCTGACAATGTCTTATCATTTATCCCTGAGATGTCCTAATAAAGTTTGAATTGCCTTACATCTGAGTGTTCTGGGGAAGAAGTCGGTGGCCTCATGGGAGGTGACTGAGGGGGTGAGGTCATCAGCGGAGGACTGGGTCTCCTCCTCATAGTCCCCTGATAGCAGGTCTTTAGCTATCTCCTCCTGTGGAAGAACCCAATTATCGTTAGTAACCGTTAGTTACATCAGTAACTGTTAGTTAGCGCTGGGAGCCCGCCAAGGATCAATTGATCCTAAAAGCTACAAGTTGTTTTGTTCCATGTCTGTCYTAAACACACTTTGTAGGTAATACAGAAGTAAAACAGACACTTATAATGTAATCATAGTTGGGATAGATGCCTACTGATTATATCACAGATACATAAGGGAACTTGACTGAAAACATCTTTGAATATCTACAAATTGGCTCTACAGTACACCGTGACAATGTTCCCTTTACCAAATCGGAAAATATTGGAATYAATTTTGTTCACCTTGTCCAAAGTCATGTCTGGCAGCTCATCCGTCAGCTCCCCAGAAAAGCTGTCCATGCTGGAGCCTGCAGCCGTACTGACAGACGCCTCGTAGCGGTATATGGCCAGCAGTTCCTCCAACGGCATGTTCCCCTCCTGTTACAACAAACAGAAATCCCTTTAGATCACGTCTCTACAATCCAAATTATGATAATACATGTCTGCTATGTGAAGACTGGTTTGACAAAAAGTTCCATATGATACAATATTCTCCCCCCCGAGCCTATAACGTTTGATTAATTATAGTAGGGAAGGAAGTGGTCATTCAAACATTGACAGAATGAAAAACCTTCCGATAAAAGCAACAACTAAATTTCCTGTCCAAAAGAAAGGAAACGGGGTATTATTTCCTGTTATTAGCCAACCAACCTTCTCCAGATCGGCTATCTCTGAGTTAAAGTTTCTCTCGCCCTCCAATGACTCTTCCTCCTCCAAAGTCCTCTCGTCGTCATATTCGTGGACTAGCATATCTGCTGTCGGATCGAAGTCATGATCTTCAGACGATAAAGAGCCAACTGTGGAGCGGGGAAACTATTTTAGATCGCAGTTGAATGGCACCATTAAGGACAATTGGCAAATAAATTAGATACACTCTGCAAAACTGGCACTGCCAATGCCACTGCTTGTCAATGCCACTGCTTGTCAATGCCACTGCTTGTCAATGCCACTGCTTGCCAATGCCACTGCTTGCCAATGCCACTGCTTGTCAATGCCACTGCTTGTCAATGCCACTGCTTGTCAATGCCATTGTCGCACACAAAGCATCATTTACATGGAATATTTTCTCAATATTTCTTAATGAACAGATTTAGCTTCATGGTATCATAATAAACATCACCTGAATAGAAAATGGACAGGTCATATTCATAACGTCAGTATTTCACTTTCAAATTCCATTAAAACTGGAATCCTTAGTTGCGATATCAATATACAGTACCAGTCAAAAGTTTGGACACACCTACTCATTCAAGAGTTTTTTTTTTTTTTTTTTACTATTTTCTACATTGTATAATAATAGTGAAGACATCAAAACTATGAAATAACATATGGAATGTAGTAACCAGAAAAGTGTTAAACAAAACATTTTAGATTCTTCAAAGTAGCCACCCTTTGCCTTGATGACAGCCTTTGCACACTTTTTGGCATTCTCTCAACCAGCTTCATGAAGAATGCTTTTCCAACAGTCTTGAAGGAGTTCCCATATATGCTGAGCACTTGGCTGCTTTTCCTTCCCTCTGTGGTCCAACTCATCATCTGATGCAGCACTCCATCACTCTCCTTCTTGGTCAAATAGCCCTTACACAGCTTTGAGGTGTGTTGGGTCATTGTCCTGTCGAAAAACAAATGATAGTCCCACTAAGCGCAAATCAGACGTGATGGCGCATTGCTGCAGAATGCTGTGGTAGCCATGCTGGTTAAGTGTGCCTTGAATTCTAAATATATCGCTGAGTGTCACCAGCAAAGCACCCCCACACCATCACACCTCCTCCATGCTTCATGATGGGAACCACACACGTGGAGGTCATCCGTTCACCTACTCCGTGTCTCACAAAGACACAGCGGTTGGAACCAAAAATCGCAAATTTGTACTCATCAGACCAATGACAGATTTCTACCGCTCTAACGCCCATTGCTCGTGTTTCTTGGCCCAAGCAAGTCTCTTCTTCTTATTTGTGTCCTTTAGTAGTCGTTTCTTTGCAGCAATTCGACCATGATGGCTTGATTAACAGTCTCCTCTGAACAGTTGATGTTGAGATGTGTCTCTTACTTGAACTCTGTGAAGCATTTATTTGGGCTGGAATTTCTGAGGCTGGTAACTCTAATGAACTTATCCTCTGCAGCAGAGGTAACTCTGGGTCTTCCTTTCCTTTGGCGGTCCTCATGAGAGCCAATTCCATCATGGCGCTTGATGGCTTTTGCAATTTTCAAAGTTCTTGACATTTATCGTATTGACTGACCTTCATGTCTTAAAGTAATGATGCACTGTTGTTTCTCTTTGCTTATTTGAGCTGTTCTTGCTATAATATGGACTTGGTCTTTTACCAAATAGGGCTATCTTCTGTATACCACCCCTACCTTGTCACAACATAACTGATTGGCTCAAACGTATTAAGAAGGAAAGAAATTCCACAAATTATTTTTATAACCTTTATTTAACTAGGCAAGTCAGTTAAGAACAAATTCTTATTTACAATGACGGTCTACCAAAAGGCAAAAGGCCTCCTGCGGGGACAGGGGCCTGGGATTTAAAAAATGAATACAATATAAATATAGGACAAAACACAACACTACATAAAGAGAGACCTAAGACAACAACATAACAAGGCAGAAAAACATGACAACACAGCATGGTAGCAACACAACATGGTAGCAGCACAAAAACACAGTACAAACATTATTGGGCAAAGTCAACAGCACAAAGATCAAGAAGGTAGAGACAACAATACATCATACAAAGCAGCCACAATTGTCAGTAAGTGTCCATGATTGAGTCTTTGAATGAAGAGATTGAGATAAAACTGTCCAGTTTGAGTGCTTGGTTTGTTGCAGCTCGTTCTAGTCGCTAGCTGCAGCAAACTGAAAAGAGGAGCGACCCAGGGATGTGTGTGCTTTGGGGACCTTTAACAGAATGTGACTGGCAGAACGGGTGTTGTATGTGGAGAATGAGGGCTGCAGGAAATATCTCAGATAGGGGGAGTGAGGCCTAAGAGGGTTTTATAAATAAGCATCAACCAGTGTGTCTTGCGACAGGTTCCTCAGATGACCAGTTTACAGAGTATAGAGTGCAGTGATGTGTCCTATAAGGAGCATTGGTGGCAAATCTGATGGCCGAATGGTAAAGAGCATCTAGCCGCTCGAGAGCACCCTTACCTGGTGATCTATAAATTATGTCTCTAATCTAGCATGGGTAGGATGGTCATCTGAATTAGGGTTAGTTTGGCAGCTGGGGTGAAAGAGGAGCGATTACGATAGAGGAAACCAAATCTAGATTTAACTTTAGCCTGCAGCTTTGATATGTGCTGAGAGAAGGACAGTGTACAGTAGGAGAAGGACAGTAGCCATTCTCCTTGTATGAGGGGACTACCTCAAGCTCTAAACCCTCAGAGGTAGTAATCACGCCTGTGGGGAGAGGGGCATTCTTCTTATCAAACCACATTACCCTTTTTGGAGGTGTTCAGAACAAGGTTAAGGGTAGAGAAAGCTTGTTGACACTAAGAAAGCTTTGTTGTAGAGCATTTAAGACAAAATCCGGGGAGGGGCCAGCTGAGTATAAGACTGTATCATCTGCATATAAATGGATGAGAGAGCTTCCTACTGCCTGAGCTATGTTGTTGATGCAAATTGAGAAGAGCGTGGGGCCTAGGATTGAGCCTTGGGGTACTCCCTTGCTGACAGGCAGTGGCTGAGACAACAGATTTTCTGACTTTATACACTGCACTCTTAGAGATGTAGTTAGCAAACCAGGCCAAAGACCCCTCAGAGACACCAATACTCCTTAGCCGGTGCACAAGAATGGAATGGTCTACCGTATCAAAAGCTTTGACCAAGTCAATAAAAATAGCAGCAGAATCAAGGGCAATGGTGACATCATTGAGGACCTTTAAGGTTGCAGTGACACATCCATAACCTGAGCGGAATCCAGATTACATACCCGAGAGAACACTATAGACATCAAGAAAGCCAGTCAATTGATTAGACAAGTTTTTCCAACACTTTTGATAAACAGGGCAAAATAGAAATAGGCCTATAACAGTTAGGATCATCTTGATCTCCCCCTTTAAATAAAGGACAAACTGTGGCTGCCTTCCAAGCAATGGGAACCTCCACAGAAARGAGAGACAGGTTAAAAAGGTTGGATAGGCTTTGTGATGATAGGGCCAGCAACCATAAAGAAGAAAGGGTCGAAACCATCTAACCCAGATGGTTTTTTGGGGTCAAGTTTAAGGAGCTCCTTTAGCAATTCGGACTCAGTGACAGCCTGCAGGGAGAAACTTTGTAGCAGCGCAAGGGAAAAAGAGGGAGGAGCATCGGGGATAGCTGCATTAGAAGGGATGGGAGATGAGGAAATGTTGGACTGGCAAGGAGGCATGTTAGAGTCAAATAGGAATCCTGACTTAATGAAGTGGTTAAAGAGCTCAGCCATGTGCTTCTTGTCAGTAACAACCACATCATCAATATTAAGGGACATGGGCAGCTGTGAGGAGACACAGCTGTTAATTGAACTGCATTCCAGGTGACTACCTCATGAAGCTGGTTGAGATAATGCCAAGAGTGTGACTAAGCAAAGGGTGGCTACTTTGAAGAATTTCAAATATAAAATATATTTATTTAACCATTTTTTGGTTACTACCTGATTCCATATTTGTAATTTCATAGTTGATGTTTTCACTATTATTCTACAATGTAGAAAATAGTAAAAATAAAGAAAAACCCTTGAATTAGTAGGTGTCCAAACTTTTGACTGGTACTGTATGTATGTATGCTTGTTTAACTCCAATATTTGTAAACAACATAAATGTAAACAAACACTATTGCTTCAAAACATGATTAGAACTATAATTTTTATATCATGGATGGTCAGTCCTTGAATCCATACCCCTGTCTATGAATTTGAGAGTGGTTACACATTTATCCAGGCCCATCCCTCAGATTTTTTATCAAAACACAGGCGGAGTGACGCTTTGTTATTGTTTGAATTAAGGATTGTGTTTAAAAAAAATATATAGAATTCCTACATTACCTGGGCTCGAACTCCCGAAGGAAGCCTGTTTAGAAGAACAAAAATATAAGAGCACAAATGAAGCAACATTGAAAAGACGAAATACAATACGTGAATGTAGCCTGGGCTGTCGCTAGTGGGGTTTATGGATCTCCACCATTAGTCTTAGTGTACAACCGGTAATGCACTCGAGTCCCCCTGCGACCGGTTCGTACATAAAACATTCTTCATTCACATCAAGCCCATAATAGACATCCATAAACCCCACTAGCAGCTTCCCAGGCTGATGTGAAGGCTGCTCTGTTACACTGTCGAAAACATCAGTCGATTCTTGTAAAAATGTAAATTACAACCAACTTTTCCTCGTACATACTAGCTACTTAAGATGAGATTCAATTGGCTCCGTGCTATCCGTGACCCTTGGGACGTCCCTACCGCATTGAAGATGACATTTTTGGTTCGGGATAAGGGTTGGGTTAAGGTTAGGTTTAGCTAAAAGGGTTAAGGTTAGATAAAGGGTTAGCTCAAAGCAGTGGAAAAGTTGCTAACGATCTAAAATTATAAAGCTCTCCGTGATTAGATTCGAACTCGCACCCATCCTTTCGTTTTTGCCTTAAGTAACCATCTGTCTTATGAAACCATACCAAACGTAACATATCACACTAAATGGAGTGTCTCAGATTTACGTACAGAATAATATGAAATGCTCTGAGACCAGTTTGCAACCGAGCAACACAAATTAGATAAATCGGTGGTTGTATTTGCTAAAAGTTAATAAAAACATTAATTTCAGCACCCTGCGAAAGGACCGCAGTTGTACAGGACAAACATTGGTACAGGTAAGCGTTTTCAGAATGTACATTTTGGCAAGAATCGACTGATGGTGACTCAAGGTTGTCGCTAACAAATCCCGCGACCAGTTATCAAAACTCAACTCCGCCTCGATATAAGAGAACGGAGTTGAGCGTTCCTCAGCTAGTTACCGACCGTATAGATAAGCGGTTTGATGTAATGTTATCCTATGATTAGTAAATATGTTAGCAATAGGATAACATTTGGATGTGGGACGCAAAATAACAACAATAGACAGTTTTCCCACAAACTGTCGGTGTTCGGAAATGATCGAGAAAGGTAATCTTATTAACTAACGTTACACAGGCAAACCTAGGCTAGAGAAAAAACATCGTTTTGTTTAGCTACACGGTATTTCTAAAACTGGGAACAATTCCCCGGTCATTAAAGATTTTTTACATTATTTTGTGTACACAAGAACCGAAAAATACCATCGCAATTACTTGAAAATTCCACCAAATTGGCGTCTCAATCTACCCAGTCGATGTTAGCAAAGCAGCTGAGAACGCGCACAGGCCTTGTCGTGAAAGATCGGTATATACATTTAAACATATTTTAGAGGCAATTGCGGCAATCATTCCACAAAACCACACATATAGAACAAAAAAACATTAATCTATGAAATCGATAACATTTAAAAAGAAAGTTAACGACAAAAATGTAAAAAACATCGATTTAAAATCTGATGCTTCTCCCCTATTTTCCCTCTTACCTCCGCCATATTGGTACCTATAGGCTCCTTCCAGCCTTCCAGCCGAGTACCCGGATCGACTCTCTGAGCCAATCAGAGATCCAGGTAACAGTAGTAGTGACGTCTTTCTAACTAAATACTGGTAGGCTACCTGTCAAAATCTAGGAATGTTACTGTATAAATTGACTTTGATAAAAAATGTATTGATTGGCAAACGTTAAATCGGTTTGTATTTATAGGCGTGTCATTTGAGACCTAAGAGTAGCCTTACTTACCACTATCCAAGCAGATAGTGTTGAAACACTTATGATGTCATGATGAATCGTGATTAATTTAATTTTCCTTGAATAAAGGAAAATCAGACAATTTACTAAAACTAAATCAGACAATTTAAATCAGTCAACAGGCCATTTATATAGCCCCTACCTACCCCTTGCAGACCCAATTGCATTACCAGTAGGGGGCACAACTGAACTATAAATGGAGTGAAAAATTCTCTCACCCATTTCCTTTTCTTCTTTGCATATTTCTGTCTTTCTAAGCAAATCAGTGACCTTAAACCACCCTCTCACCTAATATTTTGCATCCAGAGAGATAGTGTTTGTGTGTGTGTAAATAGCCTATCGGAGGAAAACACTCTGACTCCGCTTGTTATTCCACATGCATCATCAGTTTGGAGCAGGTGGGCTTTTTACATCATAACAGCTGTGTCACTTATATAAACTGTGTCAAGTGATGTTGGCCTACATGCACACTGAATGCCAAAATTGTCCTTTTCTCTTTGATTTTAGTTTGTGAAAGGTTGTTTAGGAGACACTCTCCAGATACGGAGTAATCACAGCCCACAACTGTTTACCATTAGGACCCATTTATAAGGACAGAGGTCCAAGGGGTTTGTCAAAGTGACTAAACACTGCAGTGTTTTGAAAGCAGATGGCCCCAAAAGGAAGCAGCGTGGCCCTATCGGTGAGCAGGTGGGTGGCGTGGCCGTGGGTTTAGATTACAGAACAGATCATTACGGACTTATTTACTGGGCTCAGGAAGACACAAAGACATGTTTAATTTCCTTTATTGTGGYGGGAGTTAGTTTGTGCTCAAAGGACAGAGGTGAGCAACAACCTCAAATCAGGGTATGAAAATGTGAAATTTGGAAAAACTTGTCCCTCGTCAGATTTTTTCATGGATTTCCCGCTCTCTGCACATGCATCATCATCACCACCACCAATATGGTTCAGTTCCTCGGTTGTTAATACATAATCAACTACCACAATACCATTTGTAGGAAGAAGCAGGGTTTTGACCAAAATCAACAGCAATCAACAATGACGTCAACAATCAACAATAGGGTCTAATAATGTTGTGTGTTATGGATAGAGAAGAAAGAGTGGGGTGGCTGGGAATGCATTGTTCTGGGCCTACAGGCTTGTGATTCAGACTCTTCCATTCACTGCAAAGCCTGTGCCCACACTACTGATACAATTACTATGAGTGGGGTAGCCTGAGAATGCATTCTCTTGCTAATAGCAGGGGGGACATTACAGTAAAATGGCTATTTCATGCCATGTTTCTTTCCAGTGGCGACGTCTGGAGAGACCAAAACAAACACAATCAATTACATTTTCAACACTGCAACATCTTCAAAAGCATTGGAGTGAACATGCAAGTTTTGATTATGTGTTCTGGATAAACATTATAGATGATTCAAAAGGCAAAGGGTTGGAGCTTGATGCCTCCACTGAACTTCTACCCTGACATTATAGAACTGTGTGTAGGGTACTCACAAAAACACACAAGTTGGAGGACAACTGTGAAACTATAAGAACATGTAAATGTAACTAGGTCCCATTTTACATTACATGCCTGATACCATTGTAATAACACTAGAAATACCCATGCATGTACAGTGTAATATTAAACATACTTGTAAATACATTGTGCTTTAACATTTGTTTTCTAAAGTCAGAAAATGTACACGCACTTGATGAGGATGGCAACTTTCAAAAGGGTTGCCATGTTAGCACCTTGTGAGGGGGTGGTTGCTAACTAGTAATTAGAATAAAAATGAACTCAGCAGTTACCCATGACGATCATGATGACGARCACAATGCCACAAATTAGATGCCTGAGACAAGAGCCCTGCTGCCAACCCAACACAACAAAAATGATCACAATTCCATGGAGAGAGGGTATTTTAAGATATAATAAATAATTAAATTACAAGGCAGACGTTGGCACATGGAATTAAGAAGTGTGGATGCAAAAGGCTACATGCCACACAAACTCGTTTTCTTTGTCTCTGAGATGCCCGGCTGGACTGCATACCTTTCCCTTGTAGCGATCAGTCCCAGAAATGTACTTTTCCCCTTTTGTTTATAATGATTTCATCATTAGGACTTGAAGTATAGGCCATGCATTAATGCCGTTTTCCAATCAGGATCCTAGTTAATAGGACAAATTCTAGGAAATGGGATGAAGTTTATTTTGCATAAGCTATCCATAGAGTTGTTCCATTGTATACAGAATGTTACTGGGCTTAGTTATACGTGGCTTCACAGGAACTCACCCAGGACTTCTAAGAAACGGCCATGAGTAACATAAACAAGACATGACTGAGACACATCAGACATAGGAAAACTAAACTCACTGCCGCTCATTATTTATTGTTAACTGTGAGGCTACTTTTATCATTTGTCATGTTTACAAACTCTCACCTACGCTACAAGTCTCAAATGTAAGCAGAAGTCCGTTAGTATCTGGCAGGCTATCATGTTCAACTGTTTCACAATTTGTCTTCAGTGAGTCTTACATTTGAGTCATTTAGCAGACGCTCTTATCCAGAGCGACTTACAGTTAGTGCATTCATCTTAAGATAGCAAGGTGGGACAACCACATATCACAGGCAAAGTAAGTACACTTTTCCTCAATAAAGTAGTTATTAGCAAAGTTAGAGCTGYGGGGGGGGGGGGAGACTATGCTGGTTAAGGAACGMCGAGGTGAGTAGGGGGATTATTTAAGATACTCTTTGAAGAGGTGGGGTTTCAGGTGCTTTCGGAAGATAGGGAGGGACTCTGCTGTCCTAGTTTCAGGGGGAAGCTGGTTCCACCATTGGGGTGTCAGGACAGAGGAGGGAGGGCCAAGAGACCAGAGGTGGCAAAACAGAGTGCTCGGGTCAAGGTGTAGGGTTTGAGTATAGCCTGAAGGTAGGGAGGGGCAGTTCCTTTTGCTGTTCTGTAGGTAAGCACTATGGTCTTGTAGTGGATGCGAGCTTCAACTGGAAGCCAGTGGGCTGCAGCGTTCTGGGTAAGTTGCAGGGGTTTGATGGCACAAGGGGGAGCCCAGCCAACAGTGAGTAAGCAGTAGTCCAGATGGGAGATGACAAGTGCCTGGATTAGGACCTGCGCCATTTCCTGTGTGAGGTAGGGTCGTACTCAACGGATCTTGTAGAGCATGAACCTAAAGGAGCGAGTCACTACTTTGATGTTTGCAGAGAACAACAGGGTGTTGTCCAGGGTCACGCCAAGGTTCTTTMCACTCTGGGAGGGCAATAATGCGGAGTTGTCAACCGTGATGGAGAGATCTTTGAGCAAGCAGGCCTTCCCTGGGAGGAAGTGCAGCTCCGTCTTGTCGAGGTTGAGCTTGAGGTGGTGGGCTGAGATCCAAGCTGAGATATCTGCCAGACACGCAGAGATGCGTGGGTGTCAGAGGGGGGGAAGGAGAAAAGTAGTTGAGTGTCATCCGCATAGCAATGATAGGAGAGACCATGTGAGGATATGACGGAGCCGAGTGACTTGGTATAGAGAGGGCCTAGAACCGACCAGTGTCTGTTTACATGAAGGCTACAGTATCTATGTAAACTACCATTTCTTAACAGCGAGGAGGAGTAGCAGCWGCAGTGCAGGCGCTTCTCTACCAACATAGCTGTTCTAAGAAATTGTTTTGTTGTGAAAGCCTGGATGCATGCAGCTGAGATGTTATAGACCAGTAGAAACTGTATTGGTTTGGAAGTTATAGACCAGTAGAAACTGTATTGGTTTGGAAGCTACAGAAGGAATGTAAAAAAATAAATAAAATACAATTACTTTTGTTTAATCCCCAATTTGGCTGAATTGTTGTTCTTCTGATGGGGCTGTGCCATAGAGTATATAGTAATAGCAGCAATGGGACCAGTAACATGGCATCATGCATGCATGAATAGCACTAGGCCTGTTAGTTAGCATTGGCCCATTTGAAATGAAGTGTTTGGATATTCTATGCTCCGCAGATGCATCACTTACTGTACTTGAGTATGCATAATTATTTAACCAAATTACATCCAAATCTGTGAGTCAAATCACTGAGTCATCATCATACCTCTCGACATCCAACACTATCTATGAGCTGACGTGATTGGACAGCACGCATGGCAGGAAAAGCGAGATATTTCGTTTTTACATAGAATCCTACAGACAAAGTGCAAAAGAAGGCCAATCACGTTGTGTCCATAGGAGGCTGGTGGTGGGAGGACGGCTCATAATAATGGCTGGAATGGAGTGGTGTGAAACACATGGAAACCACATGTTTCATATGCTTAATAACATTCCATTTATTCCGTTCTAGCCATTACTATGAGCCTGTCCTCCCCAATTAAGGTGCCACCAGCCACCTGTGGTTATGTCTTAATAAAGATCTTCATCCCCTCTGAACACCCACACTGCACCCATCACCCTTGACTCAGCTGCATGTRGACTCTGCTCCATTTCATTTGCATATAGCACAGAACACTAGACATGTTTGAGCATAGAGCAGAAACGTGTGTGGGTGCTGCTTCACTTCCGACTGAATATGTAAAGTGCCCTTGACATACAAGGGTGGACTAATAGTTAGCCATCACACTAAGATATAATTTCAAATGTCCTTCACGTCTCCACATCAAACTCCTCAACCTGACCAATCATAGCTGTGACCTGGAATATTTATGTTGCCTAAAGGGGACTGTAGTAGATGTTCTGAGTGAGAGGTATCTGTAGTTTAAAGTGCTTTGTAGAGAGGGGAATCTTTGATAATAGCTACATTAAAAATGGCTGGATTGGACCTTTATCTCAATATCATTTAAAAAACTTTTTTTTTTAACCTTTATTTAACCAGGAAGGGCTGATTGAGATTTGAAATCTCTTTTTCAAGAGTGTCCTGGCCAAGATAGGCAGCACCAAGTCATTATCACAATTACAGACAGACAACATGAAAAACTACACGTAATGTTGTAAAAACCACAGAATTCACAAGAGTATAACAAAATCATAAAACAGCAAATTAAAAACATTGACCAGTCAGGGAATCCGCCTCAAAATCCTTCATCAGTGATTTAAAAACACCAATCGGGACAAGTTCTTCCAGTTTATAAGTATTTTGTAAGGCGTTCCAAGACGATGGCGCAGAGTACATAAAATCCCTTTTACCAAATTCAGTTCGGACATTTGGAACAGCTAGCAGGATAAAGTCCTGCGAACGAAGAGAGTACCCACCACATTTCTGAACAATAAAAATGCCCAAATAAAATGGTAGTAAACCCAAAATGTCTTTGTAAATAAAAGTATACCAGTGACTGAGCCTACGAGTGACTAGAGAAGGCCKGCCAACCCTGGTATATAAAGTGCAGTGGTGCGTAAGTGTTTTGCAGTTTAAAATAAATCTCAATGCGACATGGTGAAGGGTGTCAATTGATCTCAAACACTGAGCGGAAGCATTCATATATAAAATATCCCCATAGTCTAGTAAAGGCATTAAATGTAGCTGATACTAGCCTCCTTCTGGCTTCAAAAGAAAAACAGGCCTAAATAAAATCCCAACTTCAGCTTCAATTCTTTTGTAAATTGTTGAATATGCAATTTAAAAGAGGCCGTCATCAATCGAATATATTTATGAGGTTACAGTCTCAATCTCATTTCCCTGACAGGTAGTAATAGGTGAAAGGTTCAGAGATCTATTTCTTGCTTTAGAAAAAAACATTAGTTTAGTTTTGCCAGTATTGAGGATAAGCTTCAATTGACACAAGGTATGTTGAACAGTATAAAAACCCGTTTGCAAGTTCTGGAAAGCTTTTGTGAGAGACGAGGCACAACAATAAATAACAGTATCATCAGCATAAAAGTGAAGTTGCGCATTTTGCACATTTTTGTCTAAATTATTTATATAAATAGTAAATAAGAGGGGACCAAGTACAGAGCCCTGGGTCACACCATTACACACAATTTAACACAATTTAACAAACATGAGCCCATCAAATTGAGTGCACTGAGTTTTATCAGACAGATAGTTAGCAAACCATGCAACTGCATGCTACGAAATACCTACACTCGACAATCTCTGCCTCAGTATAGTATGATCAACTTTATCAAAAGTCTTAGAGAGATCAATAAAAAGTGAGACACAGTGCTGTTTTTTTGTCAAGGGCTTCAGTGATAMAATTTAAAACCTTCATGGCTGCTGTAATTGTGCTARGCTTCTTCCTGAAGCKTGATTGGTGCGTTGATAAAATATAGTTAGTATATAAAAACTATTMTAGCTGTRCACTCAAAAGGGTTTCAAGTATTTTCACCAGGGGTGACAGCTTTCAGATTGGCCTATAATTATTTAAYAGAGTTGGATCTCCCACTTTTAAAAGTGGTAGGACAAATGCTCATTTCCAGATCATTGGAATTTCATTACATTCCAGGGTTAGATTTCTGGGTAACAATGAATTACCTTACTGTGATTGTTTTCACTTAAAATGATTTTAAAAAGTAATATATARAGCCGCGACCAGCAATGAACATTGTTCACAGCATGACAGTTAAAAACGTACAGTACAGTGTGGCCATATTTGAGTGACTACATTTTTTTCTTCTTAAAACCATTAAAGACTGATGTAATGAGTCTGAATGCGGTGGTCAGTGCATAAACMAATGAGGAGTTGAACATACACTGAGTGTACAAAACATTAGGAACAKSTTCCTAATATCGAGTTGCACCCCACTTTGCCCTCAGAACAGGCTCAATTCGTCTGGGCATGGACTCTACAAGGTATCGAAAGCGTTCCACAAGGATGCTGGCCCATGTTGACTKCAATGCTTCCCACAGTTGTCAAGTTGGCTAAATGTCCTTTGGGGGGTGGACCATTCTTGATACACACGGGAAACTGTTGAGTGTGAAAGACCCAGCAGCTTTGCAGTTCTTAACACACTCAAAACGGTGCGCCTGGCACCTACTACCATACCCTGTTCAAAGGCACTTAAACCTWTTGRCTTGCCCATRTACCCTCTGAATTGCARACATACACAATCCATTTCTCATTTGTCTCAAGGCTTAAAAATCCTTCTTTAACCTGTGTCCTCCCCTTCATCTACACTGATTGAAGTGGATTTAAGAAGTGACATCAATAAGGGCTCATAAKTTTCACAAGGATTCACCTGGTCAGTCTGTCATGGAAAGAGCAGGTGTTCCTAATGTTTTGTATACTCAGTGTATTTGTCTGAAAACAAACTAGTCACCAMTTATTGTTGCCTGTGGTGTAATCATATCGAACCAATTTGCCAATGTAGCCTGTGTGCCCATGAGCTCCTGAGTCTAGCTACATTTCAGTCAGTAGCCATCTTTGTAAATGCAGTGGTCACTGGATAAACTAGATATGAGTTGAACATATGTCTGAATTTCTCTTTGGGGACTTATGTGAAATTCAAGTGATTTGCAAAAATGTTTTATTTGATAAAAGAACAGACTCACGTAATGGTATATAATACACTACAGTTGGAGAAAGGTATGCTTATTTAAAAGTTGATTATCTTGTATACCCAGTTTTGAGGAAAACCCTTTTGAGGAAAGTTTTCAGCATAGTTCACACCCTCTTAAACCTTAGCCCCACCCATCTCGTTAAGGATTCACATGCGACGTGTGTCGGTCTATGGATTTGTTCTTAACTGAGTCAGAGTGAAAGTGGTGAAAGTAGTAGGCTACAATAAGGAATAACTCCAGGTAAAATACACTATCTAGTCCTTAGCCTATATCCTAACCTGACTTTGATCCAGGTCATGTTTGGTCTTCACATTATTGTCTCTGGTAAACACACACTATATCAAACCAAATCATACAGAAATGTATCTCATCCACAGGATACAGCAGGTTTAAACGGTACAGTGAAATGCTTACTTACAGCTTACTTGCAAGCTCTTCCTCAACAGTGCAGTATCAATATCAAAAATAGAAAGTGTCAATATAAAAATATCTACAGAAAATAGAGAGTCAATACCAGTAGAGAAAGAACACAAGAATTTACACTATTTAGAAGAACAATATCAATAATGATGGCAGTGATACTGGTGATAGATGAGGTAGTTATATGCATACAAGCAGGGGTAAGGTGGAGCAGCAGGATACATCTATAATAAATAGTAGCAGCAATGTATGGTAGGGGTGTGTGTATGTGTGAGTGAGAGACTGTTAGAAGAGAGTCATGTAAGTGTGCATAATCTGTGCAGATACAGGGTGCAGGTAGACAGCCATTGATTAGCTATTCAGCAGTCTTACTGTAGTGATGGACTCGGTCGACTGCATCAACAATGGAATCAATATTCTGAGAGCCTGTATCTGTCCTGCCCTTGACTTTGGTGCAGGGCATGTGATGACCATGGCCTCTTCATCGCAAAACGGTGTTTGTACAGGTAAGACCATCTCTGGGGGGGGAAGGATGTCAGCGTTGCGCAGCAGCTGAAKCCTGGTCCCGACTGAGTCCGAACGCTCCTTGGCAACAACAACACCAGGCTACAGAACATCAAAGCTGGAAAACAGGAAAATAGACCAGACAAAACCATGAATACCAGCTATAAAATCATTTGATAAGAATAAGCTCATACCATGTAATGACAATTACCTAAAGTGCTGGCACTGCTTGATCTGTGGCAGTGGCCTGAAGTATGGAGTCAGGTGTTGTTGCCAGCCATACTGTAACTTTCCACAGTGCTGTCCTTCACCACCCCAGCAATCTCTCACAAAGTGTTCGCTCTGGTCTTATTGCTGAAAGACAAATTCCAGKCAACTTCTTTTTTAGTAAAAGATGTGGCTTACCCAGACACACTTGGCTGATGGGTCATGTAAAAGAGTTCATGACCATAATAGCTGGCTATGAACACCCGCAGACACATCTACAGAACTAGATAGGGCTTATGTTTAGACATCTAAAGATGTTCATGAACCACAACAGCTGGTTATAAACACTCAATGTAGTTAAATATAGTGAGTTTAAACTAAACAGCAACTATTTTCTTTTATATTAAAATGCAGGTCTCAGAAAAAGTACATATATATATATGTATTTGAAGATATGCAAGTTATTTGCAAACAAAAAKAATATTTTTATTTGATGGCTGCCAAATATTTGATAAACAACCAAAAACTACAACAGTTAGTTGAATTAGTCTAAATATATGATATTAAGCTGATGGTTTGAAAGGCTCTTAATATAGCCTAGAGTTAAATACARGAGGGATATGGAATTACCTCAATATTAGAGTAGATCACTTTTGCAGCTTCAAAATATATTTTTCATAATGGATGAGACATAAGATAATACAGTAATACATGACACCAAGTTCTTATATGTGTAGTAACTTTCATTATTACAATAGCAACATTGTAACATAGGGCTTTGGAAATTGCTTTATAAAATGAATAATAATGGAGTTATTATATAAGTGGAATAAGGAACAGTCACTATTCCTCCTGTACAGTAGTTACAAACTCACTCATTGGTAATTACATTTGAATTGCATAGCAAAGTATTATATTAACAACATGCTGATAAAATGTTGCTCCAAAAGTATTTTCAGTTTTATTACACAGGCAAAATAACAGCTTACTGTTAAGTGTTACTGAGAATGCTAACAGTAACAAAATGGCTATTAAGTGTTGAAAGGAAACTAAATACCCAAAATTGAATAAACCACAGTAAAGGTAGGTGGAAAATAATTTACATTTGTAATCTGATTAAACTATCCCTTTAAAGATGATATAGTGCAGGCTATCCAACCCTGTTACTGGACAGCTACCCTCCTGTAGGTTCTCGCTTCATCCCCAGTTGTAACAACCTGATTCAGTTTATCAACCAGCTAATTATTAAAACCAGGTGCGCTGTTAGGGTTGGAGTGAAAACCTCCAGGATGGTAGCGATTGGAATAGTGTAGGAGATTGTGTGCTCTATTCATTCTATTTCTATCTTCAACATGTTGTTCCTGATACAGCCCTGCCATTAGTTGAAGGCAGCCAATCCAATAGCTAATCCAATAGTAGCCACTTCCTGAGATCTTTATTCAAATATTTTTTTGAAGTACCACTGAACAAAAGTATAAACACAACATGTAAAGTGTTGATCCCATGTTTCATGGGCTGAAATAAAAGATCTGAYAAATGTTCCATACGTACAAAAGCTTATTTCTCTCAAATGTTGTGCACAAATTTGTTTACATCCCTGTTAGTGAGCATTTCTCCTTTGCCAAGATAATCCATCCACCTGACAGGTGTGGCATATCAAGAAGCTGATTGAACAGCATGATCATTACACAGGTGCACCTTGTYCTGGGGACAATAAAAAGCCACTAAAATATGCCGGTTTGTCACACAACAKAATGACACAGATGTCTCAAGTTTTGTGGGAGCGTGCAATTGGCTTGCTGACTGCAGGAATGTCCACCAGAGCTGTTGCCAGAGAATTGAATGTTCATTTCTCTACCAAGCCGCCTCCAACGTCATTTTAGAGAATTTGGCAGTACATCCAACCAGTCTCARAACRGCAGACCACYTGTAACCACSCCAGCCCAGGACCTAAACATCCGGCTTCTTCACCTGCGGGATCGTCTGAGACCAGCCACCCGGACAGCTGATGAAACTGTGCGTTTGCACAAATGAAGAAWTTCTGCACAAACTGTCAGAAACCATCTCAGGGAAGCTCATCTTTGCGCTTGTCATCCTCACCAGGGTCTTGACCTGACTGCAGTTCAGCGTCATAACCGACTTCAGTGAGCAAATGCTCACCTTCGATGGCCACTGGCACGCTGGAGAACTGTGCTTTTCACAGATGAATCCCGGTTTCAATTGTGCTGGGCAGATGGCAGACCACATGTATGGCATCATGTGGGCTAGAAGTTTGTTGACGTCAACGTTGTGAACAGAGTGTCCCATGGTGGTGGGGTTATGGTATGGGCAGGAATAAGCTACGGACAATGAACACAATTGCATTTTATTGATGGCAATTTAAATGCACAGTAATACTGTGACGAGATCCTGAGGCCCATTGTCGTGCCATTCATCCGCCGCCATCACCTCATGTTTCAGCACGATAATGTACGGCCTCATGTCACAAGGATCTGTACACAATTCCTGGAAGCTGAACATGTTCCAGTTCTTCCATGGCCTGCATACTCACCAGACATGTCACCCYTTGAGCATGTTTGGGATGATCTGGACCGACGTGTACGACAGCGTGTTCCAATATCCAGCAACTTCCTACAGCCATTGAAGAGGAGTGGGACAACATTCCACAGGCTACAATCAACAGCCTGATCAACTCTATGGTTTGGAGATGTGTTGCTCTGGATGAGGCAAATGGTGGTCACACCAGATACTGACTGGCCCCAACTTTTTTTTAAAGATACAGTATCTGTGACCAACAGATGCATATCTGTATTTCCAGTCATGTGAATTCCATAGATTAGGGCCTAATTAATACATTTATTTCAATTGACTGATTTCCTTATATGAAGTGTAACTCAATGAAGTGTAACTCAGTCAAATCTTTGAAATAGTTTTAAGTTGCATTTATATTGTTGTTCAGTCTAGTTGTTTTCTCAAATCTGTATTCAAATAGTTTAAAAAAGTAGTCACTTTCTGAGAGCTGTATTTTTTGGGGATCTGTATTCAAATGGTTGTAGTCAACTTTATTTCCCCCTGGGAAAAAATGTACTTTCTACAAAGCATAGTTAAAATMATAGTTATGCCAGGTCTGCTGTCCACCATGTTTTGTGTTTTGGGCTCTGTGTGCACCCAAGAAGCCTTCTTCTTAAAATGTTATGGCAAACTGGTTTTGTCGCCACCAACTGGACAGGGATGAAAAAAAATACAAWGGAAAGGTACATTGCATATGGGAAGTGAAAATMTACATAAAAMATGCACTCCAGGATCTTAAGAACTAGAAATACATCAAATATAGTACAAATTGGATTCGTAACATATCATACGAATCAAAAATATGTTACGTCCTTTTTTTGCAGGACGTAACATTTCATACGAAATGGATTACATYGTACATKATTTGATGACGTAGTACACAAAAAACGGGGACCACTTTTGGCTCGTGAGCACCACTTTCAAAACCTCTGGCTGAAATGATACAAAAGTTTGAGAGTGCATCTTTAATCCACACAAAAACKTATTTTTCCAAAAATAGATACATTCCCAKTCCTTCAGTCAAAATGAAAACTGAAATACCCTGCTCATGTTCTGGGGCCTGAGAGGGTGGGTACGCACGAGACCGTACTCCACGTAGCGCCACAGATGTAAAATATTTTTATCCCAGAAAGAGTTCAGCTGCAGAAACAATGATGTCAATCTTTCTTGACTTATTTTTGTGCAGTTCTGTTTTTCACCATTGCTATAAATTACACAAAGTCTACTTTCTTCACTTAAAGATACGCAGGCTTCGGTGTATGTTGATGTGTATGGTATTCACTAATATCCGACCTTTTGATCTTTCTACCCTTTTTACTGCCTCCGCATAGGAGAAAGACTGAACTATKCTGATTTTGGCAACCTCCATCTCTTTTACCCTATTTGGGCATTCCAAGGATGTCACCTCATGTCCTCCACCACAATTACAACACTTTATTCCTTTGCCACTCTCTTCTAGTGATTTCCCCACACGTCCCTTCCATCTTCAGATACTTTGTAAATGTCCAAACATTTTACATTGCTTCCATCTCCCTCACCACTGGCATATTGACATAAAGTGTAGTCAACTTTGTTCTAAGGGCAGAATGAATCTCATTGGATTAGGGCAGAACAAATTCGAATAGTTTCTTAAAAGTCAATTGGTGGAGTTTAACAGATGCGCAACTTTTGAAAACATGGCGGAGGTTTGAACTGAAAATCTTGTAAATAAAATGTTGAGTTGTAACACTTTGAAATCATTATTGTTCTACAGTAGTCAGACAAATGTGACTATCTCTAAGATACAACTGTTCTCCTGACTTGAAGCAAACATAATACCTTTTTAACTGCCCTCGGGGCAGCCATTTGAATGCACTGATTACATGTCTCCCCAGGAGCAGTAAAGAGGCTCCTGAGTGGTGCAGTGGTCTAAGACACTGCATCTCAGTGCAAGAGGTGTCACTGCAGTACCTGGTTCAAATCCAGGCTGCATCACATCCGACTGTGATTGGGAGTACCATAGGGAGGTGCACAATTGGCCCAGTGTCGTCCAGGTTTGGCAGGGGTAGGCCGTCATTGTAAATTAGAATTTGTTCTTAACTGACTTGCCTGGTTAAATAAAGGAAAAGGGGGGAAAAAAGTAATGTTAGCTTGGGACAAGATCACTTTGGTCCCCTAAGTGCAGACTTCAAGATCAAAAGCTAATACATAAAATGTATTTACTGTATGAACTTATCTAAATTATATCCTATGGTTATCTTCACCCAAACTAACATTACTGCTCCTGGAGCAGTATTTAAAGAGTGCATTCAAATTTCTAGTTTATTAAGTTTAATCTTACCAATTATTTTAGCTTCTTATCATTTTCTAATTTACTGGCATATTTGAGAACTAGATAGCTAGCTATTCAACATTAGTAAGAGGTAGCTAGCTATCTGCTTAGCCAGCTTGTTCAGTTTAGTGTAGCATTTTACGTTTCTGCCCCCAGGGAAGCATAACAGTCCATTCCAATTTTTAAGTTTATATAGCTTATTAAACTATAAAAAGCCAGGCCCTAGGTCGATGACATAGGCTTAGACACTGGTCTGAGGCAACGCGCACCTTTCAGGAACCACACCACCAGAGGAGAAGTACTTCATCAAGCTTTGTTTGATCACATACATGCTTTTTCAAATCGAGATCCCACTGATTTTTCGTTCTTCGGTGAGGTTTAACAGTGTTTGGCATCCAATATGTTGCATTACCGCCCCCAACTGAACGATAGTATAGATCAATTACTCTTTATGATATAAAATGGAAAAGGGAAGTGGGAAAACTAAAAAATAAATATACTTATTTTAATTACTGACCCTATACTCATTAAAACACATCACCTTATTCCACTACTTTAACTTTATCTGATCAAATCAAATTGTATGAAATGTACCTGCTATTTGTATTTACAGCTAAGCCCCCTCCTGCTCCCTATTTAAGAGGTGATGACCACTCCACTACACTACCATTGTCAACTCTCACATGACATGAACTGAAGCGACGTCTCATGTCCCCGCTCATCCTCTGGCACATTGAGTGTTTCCTTTCCAAGCACTGTGAGTACCCCTATTAATTTTCTCTCATTACTGTATGTCAATCACATACACAAAAACATTCACATTATTACACATCAATGATTTTACTCCTTGCTTGGAGTAACTCATTCTTAGCTTTTTTGTCTAACTGTGTAATGTGTTGTGTTATTCTTTTTTGTATTCCCAGTCAAATCCTGTTCTGCACTGGTCAAGCCTCTGAACACCTCATCTCATGCCTCATACCCTCATTCAATCACTGCTGTGATCCCTTTCCAACACTGTGTAAGTAGCCCTCTCATTCCCATTCCACATAATATTGTACTATAAATGTCTTTATTAAATGCTTTAGGTTAAAATAACTAATTTGACGATAACTGAAACACTTTTGTCGTCTCCATGCGTTCCGAGCCTATACTGTAGGTCTCCCATCCTTCTCAATTTTTCAAGTCACCAGCCTCCACTGTGAAGCTGTGGCTAGTAGGTTGGTGTCCATGCCATCATCAGGGCTCTGGGTGTTAGCACATTGTGCCCTGCAGAACAGCACAGCAGGCTAGGACCTTAACATAGCACTCTCACCTATCTCACCTAAATGAGGCACATGTTTGAAAATCCAACTCATGTAAGTCATCCTCTCATGTAAGCCTGTGTATGTGTGTGTGTGTGTGTGAGTGGTTGAACTGGAGGTTAAGTAGTTATCTCTTGATAACCTTCATTTCCTCTTCCCCAAGAAGCATTTGTGGCTGTGTCTTCTACCAGTGGAATAAACGCTGAAGACTTTGATTTATGTAATGGAAAAATGTCATTTACATTGGAACCCACACACTGTCCTCTCATAATAATAGTTGGAGCAGTAGAAGTACAATGAGTGGGCACAATAATTTATTTGTTTTACTCTCACTGTATTACACTCCTGGGACTAGGTGCGGAGGTGTGTGTGTATCTCTACTTTGCGTCACACAGCAGACTTCTATATTAAATTACTTTTTCCACAACGGAAATGACCATTTAAAGCTAGACCTATCTTCATGTAACAGTTTAACTTTAGTCCGTCCCCTCGCCCCGACCCGGGCGTGAACCAGGGACCCTCTGCACACATCAACAACAGTCACCCACGAAGCATCATTACCCATCGCTCCACAAAAGCCGCGGCCCTTGCAGAGCAAGGGGAACAACTACTTCAGGTCTCAGAGCGAGTGACGTAACCTATTGAAACGCTATTAGCGTGCACCACCGCTAACTAGCTAGCCATTTCACATCCGTTACATTCAGACCTAGCTTTTTCAATTTAGAATCCTCGTAGTTGCTCATCTGCAAAACATCCCTGTGTGAGTAATGGAATGATGCTTCCGGAGTGGTCAAGACTAATCCATATGTATATTTACAGTAGGTTTCATTTTATTTAACATTTGTTCATCTGTCATTTAACAATGTGTCTTTTTCCCTCCTGTGTTGAAGTGCATTATCTTACAAAAAAAACCATTGAGGAATATAGAATAGACTGAGAATGTTGTGTGTGTGAAAAACCATGTGGGTGATGCTATTACTATAGAAAACCATCTATGACCAGAACAGTTGCACAAGTACATACGTTACTGTACACTGGAGGGTGAGATCCTTGGAAGGGGGAATCTCATACTCCCACGCATACTATAAAATGCATTGCCAAATGTTCACAGGAGTAACTCATTTAGAAACTTGCTCACACACTAGCTGGCAAAAACAAGACAACTATGAGAGAAAGTGCAGCGGCAGATACTTGTGGAGTGGGCTAGCTTTGTGGTTATATAGTGTAAAAGCCTGTGACATTGTCACATATCTGTTAATTCACTTCATTTCTGATTTAAAGGAACAGCTGCTGATGGAACACCTGGGTCTCCCTTGCATGATGAACAAGATTGCCAATTGACCTGAACCAAAGATCTCTTTGCACAGTTTCCACCATTATCTAAGCCCGAGCCAATAAACAGAGTCAGACAGAGCGCAAAACATTTTCTGCCTCCTTTCAATAGCAATGAATCACACCCTCTTTGGCTAACTATTGGCCCACAACGACTATTCAAAGACTTTCTGCTGTACTGAGCGCTGACCTCTGGCAAAACATTTAATCAAGGTAGAATTGCTCTCAATGGTATTGCAGCCCCAATACAGGATAGAAATAGCCTATACTGGGTTCCCGAGTGGCGCAGCTGTCTAAGGCACTGCATTGCAATGCTAGAGGCATCACTACAGACCCTGGTTCATTCCCAGGCTGTATCACAACTGGCCTTGATCAGGAGTCCCATAGCACGGAGCACAATTGGCCCAGTGTCGTCCGGGTTAGGGGAGGGTTTGGCTGGGTGGGCTTTACTTGGCTCATCGCGCTCTAGCGACTCCTTGTGGCGGGCCGGGTGCCTGCAGGCTGACTTCGGTTGTCGGGTGAATGGTGTTTCCTCCGACACATTGGTGTGGCTGGCTTCCGGGTTAAGCGGGCGGGTGTTAAGAAGCGCGGTTTGGCGGGTCATGTTTGGGAGGACGTATGACTTCACCTTTGCCTCCTGCAGCGATGAGACAAGATCGAAATTGGGGAGAAAAAAAGAGGGTAAAATAGACTGTTACTTGTAGTTTAGCCCTCGAAAAACTGATTTACTTCAGGAATACACTTACATTACTGCACAGTCCATGGGCATGTTCAAGCAGATCAAATCCGTGGGTAAATTGTGACTAACTGATCTACAAATATTAACGAGAATTTATTTATTATGCCTAGTGCTTTGTAAATCAGTCAGTCTTGACTCGCCTGCTAAGTCTGCTGCAATGTCGAACAAGCCCAGTGTCTACCAACCTTGCCTGATTGCTGTGGCATATTAACGTGGATGAGCAACCTAGGAGCTTCCAGCCGGGGGCAAAGGCAGACAGCACTCCCACCTGCACAGACACGGATTGCCAGTCATGCTAAATCAAACCCCTATTATGTTTATATACAAGGGCCAGGGTCAGATTTACTGTTTATTTGTGTGTGTGTACAGCTTCCACATGTACAGTGCTAGCACCGGTTCTTTTCCAAAGGTAGTAAGACCTACAGGAGTAGTAGAACAAAAGGTTAAATAAAGTGTATAAAATCTCAAAGTTGAAGACAGTTTCATGCTTCTAGCTTTGTTTTATGTATTTTATTCTCTTCTGAAAATAGCAGGTGCAAACTTTGCACTTGCAGGTACAAACAGTCTGGAAATCAGTCACCCCAGTATTTGTGCTTCAGCCCATCTTGTTTCCTTTTCCCATCTCACTGCCTGTATGTTATTCACATGAGAATCTACCCACCTACTGCAGCCTTCCACCCATCAGACTGTGTYCTGCCTGTCAGTGTCCACCCTCCCTCCTGCCTCCTGTCTTTTTGTCTCCCATCTGGCCAACAGTAGCAAACCCCACTGCACTGACAGCCCACTCTCTAATGTTACTCACTCTATCTAGTGGTGAAGTAGGTGCCCCATGTTGTCTGTCATTGTTATTAGATTGGAACAATCCTTTGGCAGAGTGCTCTAAGTACTGTATGCACGTAGCTGGGTGGCAGCGGTAAGTGTCTCTGAAGTGCAAATAGAAGTTCTAATGTGAAAATGTGGATGAAGCACAGCATGAAACTGGGAAACAGTGTGCATAGACATGTTGCTGCTCCCCACTGTGCAAACAAAATGCTGCTAGATAATTAACCGGTTGGATTGAGATCTCCACTATTACGCAAGACAATGTCATCATGAAGTAGCAGTAATGTGTGATTTACTGAGAGCAGCGAACAGTTTTGACTGGGCTGAGCGGGAAGTACAGTTCCCGCTCAGCCCAGTCAAAACTGTTCGCTGCTCTGGCACCCCAATGGTGGAACAAACTTCCTCACGACGCCAGGTCAGCGGAGTCAATCACCACCTTCCGGAGACACCTGAAACCCCACCTCTTTAAGGAATACCTAGGATAGGATAAAGTAATCCTTCTAACCCCCCCCCCCCTTAAAAGAGTTAGATGCACTATTGTAAAGTGGTTGTTCCACTGGATATCATAAGGTGAATGCACCAATTTGTAAGTCGCTCTGGATAAGAGCGTCTGCTAAATGACTTAAATGTAAATGTAAATGTACTGGGGGTATCAGAGTTAATCAGTTGAAAAATGTAAGGAGAGCCGCACACTCTAGGAGCTCAGATGCAATAATTGAATAACCAACGTTTCGACAAACAAGCTGTCTTCATCAGGGTATAAGAGTTTATCAGTTAACTTGAGTTAAGTTTTTGTAATTTGAGTGCACCAATGTTTGGGGGAAAGCGTTCAAAATACACTGAAAACATCCAAAATACATAATCTATACAGCTAAGTAGGGAATAGGGAAACTGGGGGAACTGACAGAGCAATAACAGTACATTGCTATACTGACTAATAAAAACACATTGCGTTGAAAAAAATTCTGAATATCGGTCTTCAATTGTTTGGCAGCTGGTTTCATAGTTTGATTCAGGTCTAGCGTGGTTGAGGCAAAAAATAATAGCTAAAGTTAGTGATCTAGCTAGCTAACATTAGCCAACTTTTAGCTAGCTCTAACTAATGGTACAATATCACATTTAATTCTGTTGAAACGGGGAAAAACAAAGGCTACAAAACTTTTCCATTTGCACAACAGCTGTTAGATACTGCTAGAGGCTAGCTAGAGCTGAACTGGCTGTGGTAGCTGCTAGCTAGCTAACTAGCTGCTACTAGCTAGTTCATTCTTCAGTTGAGAGGGGATGAACATTAGCTAACGTAACACGTCAGTTACACTAATAGCTCAGCACTGGGAATAAATAATGTTTTTCTGTCAAACAGCAATAACCTTGCCAACTAGATCAGTTAACTAAAGAGTAACCATTTTCAGCTCTGCTTGCTTTTACAACTCGGAGAAAAAGTGCAACACAGACAGCAGCTACATCTGTTCATCTCTCCTGTGCTGGTCCTATACGCCAGCCTTTCAGAAGTTTTGCCTTCACACAGCCTGTCTGCACACTCTGTGGTGTCCGTGCAGGTCCAAATTCTGCTGGCTGAAACCGTAAACAGCCTACCCACTCTGAGGCGTCTGCATGGTCCTAAAGCACACTGTTGCAGCGTTGTGTATCACAGTGCAATGATAAAACTGGGGGGGGACAAATATGCAATTTCAGAATGTAGGGGGGTCATGTCCCCTCCCGTCCCCAGTGAAAGTTGCGCCACTGATCATTACACAGGTGTACCTTGGGCTGGGAACAATAAAAGGCCACTCTAAAATGTGCAGTTATGTCCCACAACACAAAGCCACATATGTCTCAAGTTTTGAGGGAGCGTGAAATTGGCATGCTGACTGCAGGAATGTCCACCAGAGTGGTTGCCACAGAATTTAATGTTAATTTCTCTATCATAAGCCGCCTCCAACATTGTTTTAGAGAATTTGGCAGTACGTCCAACCAGCCTCACAACCGCAAACCATGTGTAACCAATGCCAGCTCAAGACCTCCACATTTGGCTTCTTCACCTGTGGGATCATTTCAGACCATACACCCGGACAGCTGATAAAACTATGGGTTTGCACAACCAGAGAATGTCTGCACAAACTGTCTCAAGAAAGCTCATCTGCTTGCTCATCGTCCTCACCAGGGTCTTGACCTGGCTGCAGTTCGGCGTCATAACTGACTTCAGTGGGTAAATGCTCACCTTTGATGGCCACTGACACTCTGGATAAGTGTGCTCTTCACAGATGAATCCCGATTTCCAATGTCCCGGGCGAATGGCGGACAGTGTAGCGTGTATGGCGTTGTGTGGTTTGAGCAGTTTGCTGATGTCAACGTTGTGAACTGAGTGCCCATGGTGGCGATGTGGTTTTGGTATGGACAACAAACACAATTGCATTTTATCTATGGCAATTTGAATGCACAGAGATACCATGACGAGATCCTCTTGTGCCGTTCATCTGCCGCCATCACCTCATGTTTCAGCATGATAATACACGGCCCCATGTCGCAAGGATCTGTACACAATTACTGGAAGCTGGAAATGTCCCAGTTCTTCTATGGCCTGCATACTCACCAGACAGGTCACCCATTGAGCAGGTTTGGGATGCTTTGGATCGACGTGTATGGCAGCGTGTTACAGTTCCCACCAATATCCAGCAACTTCGCACAGCCATTGAAGAGGAGAGGGACAGCATTTCACAGGCCACAATCAAAAGCCTGATCAACTATGTGAAGGAGATGTGTCGCGCTCCATGAGGCAACTGGGGGTCGGTCACACCAGATACTGACTGGTTTTCTGATCCATGCCCCTACCTTTTTTTTAAGGTATCTGTGACCAACAGATGCATACCTGTATTCCCAGTCATGTGAAATCCATAAACTAGGGCCTAATGAATTTATTTCCTTATATGAACTGTAACTCAGTAAAATCTTTGAAATTGTTGCATGTTGTGGTTATATTTTAGTTTTTAGTTTTTTCTTTGTTTTAATATAGTGATTAACTCCAAAGTCCAATATAGTTATGTTGGAAAACTGACTAAATCCTCTGGCTATTGCAGAGGAAATGAGTGATGAAGTTTCTCTGCAAATAACCATTCTTCCCTTCCCACTGGGCACACACTGGTTGAATCAACATTGTTTCCACGTCATTTAAATGAAATTACATTGAACCCACGTGGAATAGATGTTGAATTGACGTCTGTGCTCAGTGGGTTGTATGTTCCATCAAAGGACTCCCCTTAGAGATGCATCAACCAGCTCTTCTCTCTGACCAGTGTCCATGGGGGGAAGGTGCGGGTCGTCCCATTGGATGGAAGCCACTGGGTGAACATGAAGGTCCTCATCAAAGACCTGACTTGTCCACCCACCAACTGGTACATTAAGAAAAAGTCCCCTCACTACTCAAGCATCACCATCCCTATCTCTGGTGGTGGACTTGACAAGGAGTTCTTTAGTTGGTTTGTGCCCAGACTACTGCAGATCCAAAGAGATGGACAAGGCTTGTCGGCTCTAAAGTCGGGAAGCAACGTGAAAACGTTGTAAGAAGTGCCTCTCCTCCAACGCAACTTCTGAAGTCCTCATTCAGACCCCTTCATGATGGGTAAGATGCTGTTTGATTGGTTGGCTAAATGCAGCTGGGCTAAAGTATAGCAGTAAGACTGATATTCTAATATTGTAATATGAAATGGTTTCGTCCAAAATGGTGTCATTCTGCGGTGTGTTGTGGCTCTTGGTGGGTATAGGGACTGGTTTCTTGGTGGACGTTTCAGTGTTTAAATAAAATAAACATAATACAAAACAAGAAACACTAATGGCACACAGACAATAAACTGAAACAGAAACAATGATGCCTGGGGAAGGAACCAAAGGGAGTGACATATATAAGGAAGGTAATCAGGGAAGTGATGGAGTCCAGCTGAGTCTGATGACGCGGAGGTGCGCGTAACGATGGTGACAGGTGTGTGCCATAACGAGCAGTCTGTTGACTTAGAGGCCAGAGTGGGAGCACACATGACAAATCCCTACATATTTCAAGCTGACTACCATTGTCCCTGCTCCCAAGAGCTCCAAGGTAACTGCCTAAATGACTATCGCCCTGCAGCACTCAGATCTGTAATTATTACCCTGTAATTATGAAGTGCTTTGAAAGGCTGGTCATGACACACATCAACACCATCATCCCAGACACACTAGAGCCACTCCAATTCGCATACCGCCCCTACAGATCCACAGATGACGCAAACTCAATTGTACCTCACACGTCCCTTCCCACCAGGACAACAGGGGAAATAACTATGTGAGAATGCTGTTCATGTACAGCTCAGCATTCAACACAGTCCCCTCCAAGCTCATCACCAAGCTAGGGACCCTGGAATTGAACACCTCCCTTTGCAACTGGATCCTGGACTTCCTAATGGCCGCCCCCAGGTGGTGAGGGTAGGCAACAACACCTCCGCCACGCTGACCCTCAACGCGGGGACCCCTCAGGGGTGTGTGCTTAGTCCCCTCCTGTACTCCTTGTTCACCCATGACTACGTGGCCACGCATGACTCCAACACCAACACACGACGGTGGTAGGCCTGATCACTGAAAGTGATGAGTCAGCCTACAGAGAAGAGGTCAGAGACGTAGCAGTGTGGTGCCATGACAACAACCTCTCCCTCAACATCACCAAGGAGCTGATCGTGGACTATAGGAGAATATCGACAGGGCTTTTGTGGAGCAGGTCGAGAGCTTCAAGTTCCTTGGCATCCGCATCACTAACGACCTAACATGGTGCACACACACCGCACAGTCGTGAAGCGGGCACGACAGTGCCTCTTCCCCCTCATGAGATTAAAAAGATTTGGCATCGGCCCTCGGGTCCTCAAAAAGTTCTACAGCTGCACCATCGAGAGCATCTTGACTGGCTGCATCACCCCTTGGTATGGCAAATGCACCGCCCTTGACCTCAAAGTGCTACAGAGGGTGGTGCGGACAGCCCAGTACATCACTGGGGCCGAGCTCCCTGCCATCCAGGACCTCTATATCAGGCGATGTCTGAGAAAGGCCTGAACATTTTCCAAAGATTCCAGCCACACAAGCCATAGACTGATCACTCCACACACACATACACAGACACACTTTTACAATCATAATTTGTTGCTGCTGCTCTGTTCTTTTTATTTTACTTTTATTATTATCTATCCTGATGACTAGTCACTTTACCCTGCCTTCTCTTTTGCTGAGCAATTTCATTAGTATAAAATAATATAATTTCCTATATATATTTTTTATTTTTATTTGTGCATACAACATAGCTCCGTAATTTTATTATATATTTTATACAGTCATTATTGCTAATCTTTATCAAGGGTGTCAATAATTTGGGACCCCACTGCATATCATCAATGATACCAGGCCTATATAGCATTTGTGAACTCATTCACAGCTGTTGTTTCAATTGAACCCATGGTAAAACAAATATTAGGCAGTACATATATGCCTACAGTAAGTTTTCACACTTTGGTTGATTTAAAATGTAATCTTAAAGTTAACAATTCACATCTCCATCTCAACCAATTATTGAAGTTTAAGAATTCTGTCATTCCTATTCTGGAATGACACTCTCAGTAATGGTTGCACAAAAACGAATTGTGAGTTTAGAACTACAAGATTCTATCTGAAAAAATATGATTCTGAGATAATTGGCTTTGAAGTTCTGAACCCTCGTTGGTTTGAATGGTGTCAGCTATTTAGATATTGTATTCTTTTTAACTTAACACCATGAACTGGAGTATTTGCAAACCACTCCCCCAAATATTCATCTACAATGTCATCTATGTCATCAATGTCATCAATGTCATCTACAAAATAGCTTCCAACACTCTACTCAGCAAACTGGATGCAGTTTATCACAGTGCCATTCGTTTTGTTACTAAAGCACCTTATACGACCCACCACTGCGACCTGTATGCCCTAGTCGGCTGGCCCTCGCTACATGTTCGTCGTCAGACCCACTGGCTCCAGGTCATCTACAAGGCTATGCTAGGTAAAGTGCCGCCTTATCTCAGTTCACTGGTCACGATGGCTACACCCACCCGCAGCACGCGCCTCCAGCAGGGTGTATCTCACTGATCATCCCTAAAGCTAAAACCTCATTGGACGCCTTTCCTTCCAGTTCTCTGCTGCCTGCGACTGGAACGATTGCAAAAATCTCTGAAGTTGGAGACTTTTATCTCCCTCAACAACTTTAAAAATCTGCTATCCGAGCAGCTAACCGATCGCTGCAGTACATAGTCCATCTGTAAACTACCACCCAATTTACCTACCCTCACCCCCCATACTGCTTTTATTTATTTACTTTTCTGCTCTTTTGCACACCCAGTACCAATATCTCTTCTTGCACATGATCATCTGATGATTTATCACTCCAGTGTTAATCTGCTAAATTGTAATTATTCGATTTGCACTACCTCTATGCCTTTTGCACACATTGTATATAGATTCTCTTTTTTTCTACCATGTTATTGACTTGTTTATTGTTTACTCCATGTGTAACTCTGTGTTGTCTGTTCCACACTGCTATGCTTTATCTTGGCCAGGTCGCAGTTGCAAATGAGAATTGTTCTCAACTAGCCTACCTGGTTAATAAAGGTGAAATAAAAAATAAAAATAAATAAATAAATAAATATTCTAATACCCCTGCCTACATTATGTGGGATAGCCTGTGTTGGGCTGGTGTAGGCTAGCCCGTGTTGTGGCTGTTGTGGGATAGCCTGTGTTTGGGCTGGTGTAGGCTAGCTCGTGTTGGGCTGATGTGGGCTTGTTGTGGGATAGCCTGTGTTGGCTGGTGTAGGTAGCCCGTGTTGGGCTGATGTGGGCTTGTTGTGGGATAGCCTGTGTTGGGCTGGTGTAGGCTAGCTCGTGTTGGGCTGATGTGGGCTTGTTGTGGGATAGCCTGTGTTGGGCTGGTGTAGGCTAGCTCGTGTTGGGCTGATGTGGGCTTGTTGTGGGATAGCNGTGTTGGGCTGATGTGGGCTTGTTGTGGGATAGCCTGTGTTGGGCTGGTGTAGGCTAGCTCGTGTTGGGCTGATGTGGGCTTGTTGTGGGATAGCATGTGTCTGGCTGGTGTAGGCTAGCCCGTGCCGGGCTAGTGTTGGCTTGCTGTGGGCTAGCCTGTGCTGGGCCAATCCGTGTTTGCGTGGTGTGGGCTTGGTGTGGGCCAGGCCCTGCAAACTCTGCCCACCAAATACCCACATGGGGCCAATGGGGTGATGTTTACTGGGAAGCTGCTTCATCATGATCACCATAATAAAAAAGAAAGTGATTGTTTTAATGGAAACAAAGAAATTGCTTCATCCTTATTATTAAATTATGAAAAATGCTGAAAGAGCAATGTGGTGTATGTCTGTGTTTGTCTGGAACGCCCTCTCTGACTGTATTATCTTTAAAGGGGCCCCATGAGCTAGACAGATCAACAACAACACAGACTTGTATATTATTTGAGTGGCAGTGGCAGTTGTACTCAATGTGAATTATGTATGACATTTCTGCCATGCTGCTAAATAGAACAATACAATCACCCAGTTTTGACCCACTATGCTGTTTACTTTCTGCATCTACATCAAATCGCTGAGTCTACCTTTAAATAAAGCATGGAGTAAAACTCTAGTCTGCCAGCCTTCACATGAGGATACATCTGTCTTCTTCCATTCTACTCTGAACTCTTCCCTTTCCATAACGTCCTGCCAATGATGGCAATTTGTATTCACCCAGCAATCCTCAAGACCTTGTCCTTGAGACATTCTCTGTGTTTAAAACAATATTGGAAAAAGCGTTGAGTAATGCAATACTTTTCTCTGTGTTCATAATGTTAGCCTAGTGTGGGCTTGATTCAGGATCTATTCAGTAAACATTGAGTAATGGCATTTTGAGGATGAAATCTCTGATGTCCTACCGATGCACTTAGAGAGTGTGGGGGCTGGTGGAGAGCCCTGACCATGTTGACTGACATTCACTGGCACTGAACAACAGGCTGGCACTGCAGCCACTTAGGCCTGTAGCTCTAATGGGAAAGTGTAGCAGATGACCGCTAATCGACGCTAGATTAGTATCTCACAGTGAGGTCACCTTCCCCAAGACCTAAAGTACTGCAAAACAAAGAGTAGGGTCCCCTAGGCTGGTCTTTGTGTAGCCTGGACAGCCTTTGCATGTTCTCCCTGTAGGACGGCTCATAGAGAACAGTTTTCACCATCTCCAAGAAGACATCTCTGTTTACGGTGGCGATGTCCACTATCTTAGCCACTCCCTTAGCCCTCCTCCCGTTGAGGTTATCAGGCCGATCGAAGATAAACGGGAGGCCAACTATGGGGACACCTTGGTAGATGGCCTCCTGGACTCCGTTGGTGCCGCCGTGGCCAATGAAGCCCCGGGTCTTGGGGTGTCCCAGGAGGCCAGTAAGGTGCTGATGCCCAGGGAGGCGGGTCTCTTCCCAGTGTGCCTCCAGATGACCTTCTGAGGCAGTTGGGCAAAGGCAGCGGCGATTTCCTCAGCGTTGTCCTCAGGTAGCTGTCCTACCAAGGTCTCCAGAGACATGATGATGACCCCATGGTCCCCGGAGCTCTGGACAAAGTCCTCCATGTCCTGGGGAAGCTGCTTGGAGGGCTTGCACTGGAAGCTGCCCATGTAGGCCATGTTTGGAATGGTGGGACACGGAAACTCCAAGGTAAAGTAATTCTTCATGAGCCAAATGACTGCTGCCTGGTAAAAGCCATGTAGTGAATGTCAGGGCCGAATTGACGATGGACAAACGAAATGTAGCTAATGGTTTAGAACGTATTCGATTCGCCCCCCCCCCAATTAAAATAATAAAACAGGACATCCCAGTGGGCACACCATGTCATTTCAATGTGGAAATGTAGGTAATATTTGGTTGAGGTGTTGATCAATGAGATTTCAACCTTTATTCACCCACTCAAAAAGACAGCCAGAAGTTTGTTGAATTCTCAATGTGTTATCAATGGAACCATCTCAAAGGGCAACCAAATTCCAATGAAAACACATTGTCAGATTTTTGGTTTAGTTGTCATCTATATGTGTTATCACTGCCCTTTCAACCATTTAAAAGCACAACAAAGGCCTAGATCAGATCAAGTGTTAACCGGCGACAGCCGACACCTGCAAAGCTGGCGGGGTTAGAGCTGTCAAATCAGAGCGACTTCTCACGAAGCCACACCGTCCCACTCGTATTAGAAGTTACTGGTTTGCAACCCAACTTAGGGCCATGATAGTATGGATGTCTGACGCTGTAGGTAGAAGATGGCTGGAAATAGAAAAGTCAGAATGTTCTTCGGTCCCTCTATCTGTATTCACTGAGGGAAAAATTAAGGGTTTTAAAACACTACGATTAGACACAAATTTTAGAAACTAGACACACTTGAAACTTCAATATGTCCATCAATTACTTGAAAAGGGTACTCTAAAATAATTTGAAAAACTGAACTCTGAGTTTAATATACCAAGGTTAGACTTCTTCAGTTATCTACAAATACGAAGCTCTCTATCCAAACATCCAAACTGGATAAGGTTACAAGGCACCCCCTCGGCCATTGAACAATAATTAGCCAGAGTTCAGGAGAATGAATACACTGGCTTTATCAGCCAAGAACATTTACATTTGAGTCATTTAGATACAAATTCATAATTTAGATGTTGGATTCACGTTTCCATCTCAACCAAAAGTTAAGTGTTCTGTTGTGTAATATAAAATGTTTTTGTAAATTCTACACTGCCAATGATGAAGTCTGTAAAAAGACTCAAATGCTTCCCACAGTTGTGTCAAGTTGGCTGAATGTTCTTCGGGTGATGGACCATTCTTGATAGACACGGGAAACTGTTGAGCACGAAAAACCCGGCAGCGTTGTAGTTCTTGACACAAATAGGTGAGCCTAGCATCTACTACCATACCATGTTCAAATGCACTTAAATATTTTGTCTTGCCCATTCACCCTCTGAATGGCACACATACACAATCCATGTCTCAATTGTCTCGAGACTTAAAAATCCTTCTTTAACCTATCTCCTCCCCTTCATACACTGATTGAAGTGGATTTAACAAGTGACATCAATAAGGAATCATAGTTCACCTGGTCAGTCTATGTCATGGATAGAGCAGGTGTTCATAATGTTTTGTATAGTCAGTGTAAATACAGTGCCTTCAGAAAGTATTCATACTCATAAAATTTCAATTTAATCTGTTTTAAATTCAGGCTGTAACACAAAAAAATAGAAAAGGGGTGTGAATACCTTCTATATCATAGCAACAGCTGATCCAAAAGGGTGGGCTTATTTCAAGCAAAGTGAAGGCTGCCCTTGGGGCCACCTACCTTGTGCCAATGTGGGCATGTTTGCTGGGTTGCCTCCTGATGGGATCCTTCACAGGGAGAGAGGGGACACCGCTGTCTTCCCATTAGTATTGCATCATTCTCCCAGAACCTCAGACAGTCTTTAATGAAGAAGACTAAGCTTCTGTGCCAGACAGAAAGAGGGAGGGGAGAGAGATTAAGGAATGAGGAGAAAGAGGGTGAGAGAGGGAGAGAGAGAGAGAGGGATGGAGAGAGAGAGCGAAAGAGAGAAGGGGGGAGAGAAAGAAAGAGAAAGAAAGAATTTTAATTGAACCGATTATAAGCCTGTTCAACAGGAACAGTCTGCTGACAGATGCAAATCACTTTTCATTTTCATCAGAGCACCTCTGTTGGCGGGGTGTCAATCTATCACAGGACAGGTGGGATTAAGCATGACGTGCCGTTAGCACCCTGTAAGCATGACAAAGCATCTGAGTAGACGTGCAGTGAAGGAACGCTATATTTTAGCTCAGTGATACGGCATCTTGATGACCATCAGATATTGCTTTAAAGACAAGACCCCTTTGCTGCTATCATTAATCATAATGTCTTAGTAGACACATTTGAAATCACACATATGGACAAACATCCTGAGTGGCGCAGTGGTCTAAGTCACTGCATCTCAGTGCTAGAGGCGTCACTAAAGACCCTGGTTCGATTCTAGGCTGTATCACAACCGGCCGTGACTGGGAGTCCCATAGGGCGGCACACCATTGGCCCAGCGCCGTCTGGGTTTGGCCGGGGTAGGCCGTCATTGTAAATAAGAGTTAAATAAACCATCTATTTAACTGGCACATTTTGTTCTGTAATAATAAAAGTATGTGCAGTACAAACGTAGTTTCTCTTAAATCCAATGGAGATACTGTATCTACATTAGTTTAGCAGTTGGTCTGAAAATACATTGAGTTCAGGTATAGATAGAGTAGGCCTATTGCATTTACGGATGATTCGACCAAAAGATTAGCTCTCCTTTTAACTGTGTGGACCACCATTGCCATACTAACTACACGGTACCTGATTGTTCATCGCAGTCACCCTTGACAAGCAAAAGCAATTTCCCCACCAGGTGTTTTTAAAGACCAGGAGATTATATTGTCATTATCATCACAGTAATTCTCAAAATCACACTTGATTTACCCAATCAGCCTGTTTCTCTGCAGGGCATAGGTCTCATCTGTCTTGCTGGGAGAGGAGCTGGATAGGAGGCAGTTACGTAAGCATAGCTCTCAGGAACACACAGCCAGGTGTATGTTCAGTAAGACTCAGAGACACCTGTGAGACACGATAAGGGTCCTTCTCATTCTGGGATTTCCATCCCTGGGGCCTCTGTTATGAATGAATTTCCAACTGTTAGTCTGTCTCTTTCCATTATCACACACAGCGGTGTCTGCTGGGGAGGCTCCGTTTTGTGAGCAGGTATCAGATTTAAATGTAGAAAAAAATGAAAATGATTAATGACTTTTTAGCTCCTCTGCTCCTTTCAAACTCACTTTGGGGAGATGAAATTCTAACCGAGTGAGAGGAGAGTGTGTTACGTGAGCAGCTTCTGAATTGACGTCGGCAGAATATGTATGGATGTGGGTATGCAGACCCGTGAGCAACTGCGGCCCCTCATGATGAGTTCAGATTTTTTTGTGCCCCCCACCCACATCAAAGTTGCCCGTCCCTGCTGTAAATGATAATTATTCAAATGTAAAGTAATGATGAGCCGTGGCAGTTTTTGTTTCTGTCTTGATTGGCCCTTCTCCATTTTGCAATGAAAATCAAAAACAAAACAAAAATAAATTATTCATTTTCAGTAGTGTGATTTTTTTGTTTGATGGATGGATGATTGATCTAGTTTGTCAGTGTCTATTTTATGTCAAATGTACTGAAATTCTATTTTTGGAAAGCACAACAAATCAACCCTATTCCTTATATAGTGCACTACTTTCCACCAGAACTCTCTGGCCAAAAGATGTTCAATTTATAGGAAAAATATTGCAATTTGGGACGTATCCGGAGACTCCACCCCTGTTTGCTTTTGATGATGGAACCAGCCTGAGGTGGTGATGGAGAGGAACACCGATCCAATGCTGCCTGGTACATGCAACCCTGCTCTTAGTAGATTTGATAAATCCCATCCATTGTGTTTCCATTGTGGCCCCTTTACCTCACAACTACAGGCCTCTTTAAGGAGGGTGAGTGGTTTGTTTGGAATTGGAAAAGGATATCCCGGAGGAATAGGCTTACGTTATGGTACATATTTCCCTTGGCTGAGTTTCCTTTCCGCCTTCATCCCTCCTTTAGCCTCTGCTACGGCACAGGAAGCCTTGCACAGAATTCTGTATCAGTGTCTGAGATCAGTGTTCTAATTCTATATCGGTGTTCTAATTCTATATCGGTGTTCTAATTCTATATCGGTGTTCTAATTCTATATCGGTGTTCTAATTCTATATCGGTGTTCTAATTCTATATCAGTGTTCTAATTCTATATCAGTGTTCTAATTCTATATCAGTGTTCTAGTTCAATGTCAGTTTTCTAGATCTATATGGTTTTAATATTTTTTTTTCGTTATGAAGTCTTGGTAAGAAAAACAGACCTCATATATACAGTTGAAATCGGAAGTTTACATACACCTTAGCCAAATACATTTAAACTCAGTTTTCACAATTCCTGACACTTATTCCTACAAAAAAATCCCTGTTTTAGGTCAGTTAGGATCACCACTTTATTTTAAGATTGTGAAATGTCAGAATAACAGTAGAGAGAATGATTTATTTCAGCTTTTATTTCTTTCATCACATTCCCAGTGGGTCAGAAGTTTACATACACTCAATTAGTATTTGGTAGAATTGCCTTTAAATTGTTGAACTTGGGTCAAACGTTTCGGGTAGCCTTCCACAAGCTTCCCACAATAAGTTTGGCTTTGTGATGGCCACTCCAATACCTTGACTTTGTTGTCCTTAAGCCATTTTGCCACAACTTTGGAAGAATGCTTGGTGTCATTGTCCATTTGGAAGACCCATTTGCGACCAAGCTTTAACTTCCTGACTGATGTCTTGAGATGTTGCTTCAATATATACATATAATTTTCCTTCCACATGATGCCATCTATTTTGTGAAGTGRACCAGTCCCTCCTGCAGCAAAGCACAATAACAACATGATGCTGCCACCTCTGCACTTCATGGTTGGGATGGTGTTCTTTGGCTTGCAAGCCTCCCCCTTTTTTCATCCCAACATAACAATGGTCATTAAGTAGATGTCCTAACCGACTTGCCAAAACTATAGTTTGTTAACAAGAAATGTATGGAGTGGTTGAAAAATGACTCCAAACTAAGTGTTTGTAAACTTCCGACTTCAACTGTATGTTTGTGTTTACCTGTGTCTGTGTGTATTTGTGAAACCTTGAGTGTACGTGTGTAAGGTACTCTCTCATGTCTCCTCTTTACCCCAGTAGTTATTCTGCAAGACACTTTCCCAAGTTTGCATGTCACGAGGAGAATACAGCCATTCCTAGCCTATTGTATAGGTCTGTCAGGCTAAATATAGGGCCTGTGTGACATCCTAAAAACAAGGAAGTTGTTGTGTCTGTTTGCATCCTCCTTGCTATTCTAATCAATGAATGGGGTTTTGAAACGTGAGAATGCTCATGACAAAATATTTTTTGGCAGAATGACATGGAAACCTTGACAGAGGAAGTCACAAGTCTGTTACTTCTAGAACTGTAATTAAAAATAAGGTTAAAGTCAATTATAGAATAGATCAATTATAGAATAGATATCTCATGGAAAGGGTAAGAATCAAACTAACAAAATCCACTATGATTTAAACATCAAAGCCAGACCCAGATCAGTTTACAAACGAAGATGAAGCCTCCATCATACTGTCAAAAAGCCTGCAATGTAGGAGTATGGGTTTTCAAAAAATCGAATGAAATTATATCAAACCAGACTAGACCAGACCAAATGCCACTGGGATTAAATGTCACAGTATACTGGTTCACACCGTGCTGTCATAATGATGGACATACTCTAAAGCCCTTGGGGTAACAATATTTCACTATATCATTCTAATGGAGAGCCTGGGATGTGTTCAGTCCAGGTCTCTCCCCTCTGATTCACAAGGCCCTCCCACCGTGACCTGGGTGGCAACTGACTTTCACAGCATTGTTCTGAACGTTCCGTCCTCCGCCATCTTGTTTCCTGTTCAGGACAGGAAGTCCTGCCGCAGCTGTTCCCACACACACACACACACACACACACACACACACACACACACACACACACACACACTCTCTCTCTCCTTGAGCTCAGGATGTCCCCCTCTGTTCTAGTTTTGACCCACAGGGGCGGTGAGATGCAGTCAGAAGCACGTCTGCTTACCTCTGCAGAAACACCTTCCTGATACCATAAGGAAACATGATTGCTAAAGCATGACACCGTCTGCATGAAGAGTCCTGGAAGAAGAAAAACACCATGACAGGGATATACTAGAGTACCAAAATGCCTGTGGAATCAGCCTGCTCTCATGGACTAGACGTAACATAGTAAACTTAAATCCGGGACTCTCAAATTCGTATGATATGTTACGTTTGGRATGGTTACATAAGACAGATGGTTACTTAAGCAAAAAACGAAAGTAGGGTGGGTGGGTGGACATAAAACACGAACGTCTAGCAACCCGAAGGTTGAAAGTTTGAATCTCATCACGGACAACTTTAGCTAATTAGCAACTTTTTAACTACTTACTACTTTTGTAGCTACTTTACAACTACTTAGCATGTTAGCTAACCCTTCCCCTAACCTTAACCCTTTAGCCTGACTCCTAAACTTAACCTTAACCCTAACCCCTAGCCTAGCTAACGTTAGCCAGCTAGCTAACCATAGCCACCTAGCTAGAATTCGTAACACATCATACATTTTTCAAATTTTTTACATATTGTATGTTTTGTAAATTCGTAACATATAATATGAATTGTAATTCGTTAAATATCATACGAAATGGGTGATGGACATCCACAAATTAGTACATACCATACGAAATGTAACATGGCATTTACGTACAGAATAATACGAAATGGTCTCAACCAGGTTGGTGGAATTGATCCAAATACAAAATGAACACACACACACAAAGAAAAGTATATGTTTTTATCAACATGATATACCAACAGTACCGTAAAGGCATTGCAGAAGAAAACTTCTCCACAAATTCCACGTGGCCGTATCCACGATTTACAGTCTTTATGACAGACACGATGATGGACACGTGATGATCTATTGCTCAAAGACGCTGGCTAAACGGTACCATACTGCAGCCTAGGCACTGTAGTGTGGTGCTACGACGAATATAGTTATTCCAATAAAACTGCCACAATATGATCACTGCATCAAGTTCACTGTCAATGAATATGTGTCCCAAATATCAACAGCCATTTATTTGACAGGAAATGCACAGTATTATACACCACACAAAATCTCTCATCTACATGTTCACATGTTAGCAACCAGTGGTCTCTATTCCCATGCTCTCTGTGTCAGTTACTGACCTGAGGTTTCCTCTCCATTGCTGTGGGAGAAACCTGGGTGATAAAGGAATGAGGAGAACAGTGGTCTGATATAAATGCTACTCCTGGCTGGACATACAATAACAATAGCCAGTGCTGATACAGCAAAAAGCTTAGCTGGCCAGTCAAAGATATTAGAGTTTATCGCCTATTTATCTTTGGCTACGTCTATGCATGGGAAAGCTCTTAGTGGCTGGGTCCTGACAGAGAAACTGATGCCCAGATGTCTGCCTGATTTAAACATGCTAGAGTGCTAAAGTGTATTCTGACYCTATGCTGTCATCAGGTGGAAGATAAGACATGAATCTACGCGTTGTAGGCCTGCTGTATCTGACTTGACTGTTTATTGTTTCAGTGCAGTAAGTGATAATCTTTCTGCTTGGCTAGAGTAGAGCCAACCGCTAGGACCCATATTGCACAGCAGCATGGTGATAGCTATTCTAACACGTGCACCTTTGCCAGTGCTGGAGGACAGTTGTTTTTAGTTCAATTCAATGTAATAAAKGTTTATTCATCCCACAATTGGAAACTGGGCAGTATAGATTGGGGCCAAAGCTTTTCTTCCCACTGGGCAAAAACTGGTTGAATCAACGTTGTTTTCACGTCATTTCAACCGCAAAAATTGAAGTGATGACATTGAATCAACGGGGAAAACTCATGTAGTCTTTTTTTCACCAACATTTTCACCTAAATCCAATGACATGGTGACATTCAACCAAATGTAAATCAAAACTAGACGTTGAACTGACGTCTGTTTCCAGTGGGATGGAGCTTTGTAGGTACAATTCATTGCAAGCGCCATTGGTAAAATCGATTATTGGTCACATGGTCAAAATGCATTTGCTGTGCAATGAAACTATTCCACAATTCATGGATGAATGCAACACTCKATCATACAGTTGCTGTAAAAACCYGTAGCCCCTACCACTATTCACCCARACTGTACCTTTTATAGCAGTGRGATTATTTAATGGGACACAGGCAGCTTTTACAGGGCAGATTGTAGATGTGGAGGTCTGAGATGGAAACRTGTGTTCCAAATGGCACCCTATTCCTTATGTAGTGCTCTACTTTTGAACAGAGCCATATGGGCCCTGGTCTAAAGTAGTGCAGAGTAAAGAAAATAGGGTGCCATTTGGGATGCAGTTATTGCCTCTGCTCTGCTTATCACCCACTTCCTGTGTCACCATAGCCCAGACTGCGTTTTCCAAAAGCTGTCCAAACATAATCACCAGGTTAAAATAGAGCATGGAGGGAAAAACATCCTGTTGCTATGTGAACCACTTATTACTTCTGATTAAATATCAAAACAATAATAAAGCTAAAAAAAATAAATAGAAGTGAGGTGTCATGACTAAGACACACTGCTCTGTTTGTGAGCTTAGACTTATTTCATAGTCTTCTTTGTTTGGTCTCCCATCAACAACACAATATATAGACACATTCTTACACCAAACACAAAATATAGGACCAGATAACAGGACATCCTACATACACTGACACCGGACCAAACAGCCTCTGTCTCATACTCCTTCACCCAGAAGACACTTCTAAATCTCTCACCAGTACATAAAACTGGTACAGGTTGACTTCCTCYCCAGATCCCTTCAGTTTAACATCGGAGGAGTTCACTTCCTGTTTCCCTCCGTCACTCTGCTTCCTGGCCTCTTGAAGGGAAGGATGCCATCACTCCCCTCCCTGCAGATGGTTCCTCCCGTCCCACACCCTAACACCCCCGCATTCAAGTTCAACAGGGATGTATATCTCCCGGGTGGCGCAGTGGTCTAGGGCACTGCATCGCAGTGCTAGCTGCGCCACCAGAGTCTCTGGGTTCGCGCCCAGGCTGGGCTGGGTTCGCGCCCAGGCTCTGTCGCAGCCGGCCGCAACCGGGAGATCCGTGGGGCGACGCACAATTGTCATAGCGTCGTCCGGGTTAGGGAGGGTTTGGCCGGTAGGGATATCCTTGTCTCAGTATGTAAAAATGTAATAAAATGTATGCACTCTACTGTAAGTCGCTCTGGATAAGAGCGTCTGCTAAATGACTAAAATGTAAAAAATGTACATACACTAAGTTGACTGTGCCTTTAAACAGCTTGGAAAATTCCAGAAAATGATGTCATGGCTTTAGAAGCTTCTGATAGGCTAATTGACATAATTTGAGTCAATTGGAGGTGTACCTGTGGATGTATTTCAAGGCCTGCCTTCAAACTCAATGCCTCTTTGCTTGACATCATGGGAAAATCAAAAGAAATCAGCCAAGTCCTCAGAAAAAAAAGTAGACCTCCACAAGTCTGGTTCATCCTTGGGAGCAATTTTGAAATGCCTGAAGGTACCACGTTCATCTGTACAAACAATAGTACTCAAGTATAAACTCCATGGGACCACGCAGACATCATACCGCTCAGGAAGGAGACGTGTTCTGTCTCCTAGAGATGAACGTACTTTGGTGTGAAAAGTGCAAATCAATCCCAGAACAACAGCAAAGGACCTTGTGAAGATACTGGAGGAAACAGGTACAAAAGTATCTATATCCACAGTAAAACAAGTCCTATATCGACATAACCTGAAAGGCCGCTCAGCAAGGAAGAAGCCACTGCTCCAAAACATTATGTGGATATATTGAAGCAACAGCTCAAGACATCAGTCAGGAAGTTAAAGCTTGGTTGCAAATGGGTCTTCCAGATGGACAATGACCCCAAGTACACTTCCAAAGTTGTGGCAAAATGGCTTAAGGACAACAAAGTCAATGTACTGGAGTGAACATCACAAAGCCCTGACCTTAACCCTATAGAACATTTGTGGGCAGAACTGAAAAAGCGTGTGCGAGCAAGGAGGCCTACAAACCTGACTCGGTTACACCAGCTCTGTCAGGAGGAATGGGCCAAAATTCTCTCCTAGGGAGGTTGGTCAGGGAGGATGGGTAGGCATAATCCGTGACCGTCTAGKAATCCAAACATTGCGTGTTCAAGTTGCGTCGGGAACAACTGTAGCATTTTAGCTAACCCTTGCCCTAAAGCTTATTCAACATTTTACCAAATTCACCTAGCCTGATACATAAATTCACCTAACCTTTGTCGTTTTATTAAACCCTAACCTTTCACATGAATTATCCTACCCTTTGTTGTTAGTTCATCTAACCACCAACATAAATTCTCCGTTGTTGTTAACACAACAAGCAACCTGGTTTCAGAGAAATGCGTATAATACTATACATCCTCCAAGAGGTATGATAAGCTACATCAACCAATTTTAGTGATATTGTATGACCGGGTAAGACATATGCACCCTCTAATTTCGTATGATATTGTACAACACTATACCATTCATAACGTAACATAACGTAACATATCATACTAAATGGCATGTCACAGATTTACTTACAGAATAATACGAATTGCCCTGAGACCACATTCCCTACTCCTGCAGACCACATGAGAAGATATTTTTCTCCATGCTCGTAGGAGTTTCCTCCACCAGCCCATACCTGCAGTACTGGTGCCTCAACACAGGGGGAGCACTCAACCCACACAGGCCAGTTAGCCTAAATCAGGGGATCGCTTTTGACTCAGTGTGAAAAGCGGCAGCTATGACTAAAAGCTGGAGGAGGAGGATTGTGAGATAGACTGCAGGCCTGTTGGCTTGGGTGGAAGGGTGGAGGGGCGGAGGTCGGTTTCCTGGAGAGCTTGTTAAACAGTTGAATCATCAGAACCCAGCGATTGTCCAGGTGGGTGAAACTCCCCTCRGGCTTCTCCTGWGGAAAGCCTTCCCACCAGGGCTAGGAGCCTACGACTCTCATTCAACATCATGGCAGAACCTCCAAAGGGAGATAAATCATTATTTTTAGATGATGAGCACAGGGGCGTCATTCAGCTAAACCTAGGGTARGGCAAAGTGACTGGAGGGGGATTGTTTTAAAGTTGAAGCTCATTGACTGCATTTCTGCATCATGGAAAAACTCAAATTCAATTTTAAGAACAGCAAAAACAAAAAAAATGGATTCCAGCCGTTATCACCTTGGCTGCTGTAACTTCATTCACCTCAGTCAATATGGGGACTTAACATTCTACAAACACGTCATACAGCAATTAGCTGCTAGGCACTAGCTCAGCACCGGGATAAAAAACTCAAGTTTAGTTTCATGTCAAGTCAAACAGCAGTTACCTAGCCATCTACAGCCATCTTCCACCTCCGCATTGTTTTGAGAGAAATGTGCACTTTTCACTGCAGAGCTGCATGATGCACTGTCCATACAGTCCTAAAACCCAGCCAGCGGGCAAACAGCCTTCCCGCCCTTCGCTGAGCCATGCGCATCGTCCTAAAGCCAGCCCCTAATACCGCTACATTGCATTTGCCTTTTATTGGGATTGGAATGATTTTAGTAGCCTATTTTAAATTGTGGGTGTTGAGGTAGGGTATGGCGACTGCTATACTCTGCCATACCCAATTAACGCCCCTGGATGAGCAATTATTTATTTTTTACAGTGATCGTACAAGTGTCCTTTTGTAGTAGTGACTGTAGACCCAACACCTTAGCCATTACGCTAAGAGACCCCTTGACGAGGTTGCTAGGTTTTGGTTTAAGGTCATTACAATATGTTCATCATGTTTCATCCAATTCATCTCCAGGATGCAGGTTGCATGTTTGTAAGAAAATGGCACAAAGCCACCATGACACCATAATATGATAGCTATCAATATTTAAAGAGTTTAATTCCAAAACGCTATATATACATTTTCCAAAATGTTGGTAAATTAGCTTTTATTGCTTAAAGGAATTATAAAAGAGGCATGGGGTTGTTCAATGACAGACATGTATTTGTTTATAATCTATCACTTGATGGTTTCATTTCAGAGAGACGGCATTTTAGCAAAATGCTATATATACGCCTTACTCTCAGAGAAATAAGTAGTACTGCTAGGTTTTAGACAGACAAATGTAACAAATAACATATTTTTTATAAAGAACTGTACAAATTATACATTTGTGACATCAATATTTATTTTATGTATATACAGTAATTTGAGATCTGTATGTAAAACATTTACATTTGACATTTTAGTRATTTAGCACTGCTCTTATCCAGAGCGACTTACAGTAAGTGCATTCATCTTAAGATAGCTAGGTGAGACAACCGCATATCACAGTCAAACATACAGGATACAAACATTCCATTCCAGCTAAACAATGGATGTTCTGCGTTTTGCAAAAAAAAATCATTTTCATACACATCTAAAATCTATGAATGAAAYATCTGAGGACACTAATATCAGAAGCTATCATTTCTGATWAAAAYAAAACACAAATGTGAAAAATTGGTGGATATAGCGTTTTGGAAATGAAGTCTTCATTTGTAGAACTTAACATTCGGACACTCTCTGCCCTTCTTTTCTCCATCTGCCTTTTTGGAGTTCTCACACGTGTGTGTGTGTGTGTGTGTGTGTCTAACTGCAACCCAACCAACGTTCACCAAACCCGATGTGTCATCACTGGCTTTTTCCTAAGGTGAGAGAGCAGAAGCCAAGAGGAGGGTGATGTCGTGTTTGGTGGACATCTGTGAGGAGAAAATGGTGACTACATGTGAGGTAACAGGTTTGAGGTCACCCCTCATCACCTTTTCTCATCCAAGTCACTGAACTCAAACCTAGTGAAGAGGATAAAAAGTTGTTGAAGGGAATAGCAATCTTTGTGCTAGATTGTCCATCTGTCACCTCAGTGTAATGGAATGGATGGAATTGTGTCACTGGCCTTCTTATGGTTCTGGAATGTGGCAAAGCTTGCTCTTACAGAGGGTGTGGACTGTTCCTGATTTCCTGCAAGGATTAACTAAATGATTATTCTGAACTCCTTCACTTCCTGTGAAAGGTTGTAGTTGTTGCAATGCCAGGTGACCCAAGCTGTCACTAAGAGGTACAATTTAATAACTAAAACTAAGAAGCATGAAATGACTAAAATGTGATTACGACAAAGACTAAGTTTAAAACTAAATCTAAAATAGCTGACAAAATGACCAATTARGTGTACGAAGTTGTAGCCAACGTGGCAGAGTATTGGCCCAGTGCCCAAAGTACAAGTGTACACTCTGAAGCTTCCTCTTCCCACTGACTCTTCAAGTACTGCTTCTCTTCTCTCTCTGAGGTCAGGTCACATATTCACTATAGGAAACAGGATGAGCTTGTGTTCAGTTGTATAACTGCTGTTTGATTAGTATTTTTTCACATTATCTAGCATCTAGTCATATCCCATTGGCCACAAACTGCTTGAATCAACGTTGTTTCAACGTAACTTGTCATTGTATTGTGATGTGGAATCTACGTGTAAAATACATTGGATTTGCAATAAGTCATTAAAAAAATACTGTTTTGAGGTTGAAATTTCAACCACAGAAATATGCCATTATGTCAACCAATTTTCAACACAAACCTTGTATAAAATATGTTGAATGTCAGATCTTCAACGTTATAGCCACTATCAGAAAAAGCAAGAGGTCGGCCGGACCTCCTACTGGACAAATCTATCTATCCCTTTCTCCTATTCAGGTCTTTAACCAAGTCCCGTCCTGCTTAGCTTTGATATTTGTCACTGTCTATTACCAATGTGCTATCMTGAGAATGATTGTTGGAGAGTTTCCACTTCCCACTGTTCCTATTTTTAAATGTAATTCCAAAGGGATGGTTTAACAAAGCAAATTAAACCATACTTTATCAATGCAATCATATTTCATCAGTGATGCTATTTACGTCTATATAGCATTTTACGAAAAGTCATCAACAACTATTGTTTCYATTTAACCCAGGATTCATCAAAAAATAGACAATAAATATAGGCCTAGGGTTTTAAGCTTTGGTTGATTTCACATTTACAGTAATTCCAGTTTATCAACAAGTTAATAATTGATATGTTGGATTCAGGTTTCCATCTCAACCAAAAATGAAGGATGGGACGAAGCCAGTGGCACGAATGGAACTATCCAAGCAGGACATCTCCTTTAATGTTGATATTTGGTTGTGTAGACAACCAAACACAATTCACTATTACTTTTGTAACACAGGAAATAACCTAAAGTGAAGGCTATCTTATAAACTAAAGTAACAGTATTTATTCAAAGTTAAAATTAGTAAAACACCCATGGCCACATTTTGGTGTTACTGTAACTATAAACGTCTTCTTATGTAATAGAAAGCATGCATGTTTAAAATAGCATGCAAAAGGTCYCAGGTCTGTGGAGATCTTCACAATTGCTATAATAACCTGCAATTCAGGTAATTTGGTTCCGCTATTCGATGAAGCGCAGTGATAACACATTAAAGTTGTTGTATAAAAAAACATCCCTACTTTTAGATGGTTGAAAGCATAGTTATAACACATTGAGAATTCAACACKCTTTTGGCTGTCTTTTTTGTGAGTGTGTGAATATACAGGTGTAGGATGTAGTCTAATTGATCGTCTCAACCAAATATGACCCAATTCTCCGCGTTGAAATGACATGGTGCGCCCAGTGGGATGTATGTCAAATATATTTTTTAAACAAGACCCCAAGAGAGGGAGAAGCATGAAAAGCAAAAGCCTGTGACTTTATTATAGAAAATCTCATCCAAAATCCTCTCAATTAAATCACATGACAATGATTAGCAATCAGTCATTCTCAATCTGCACTGTTATACACATTGTACTGACCCCTCCCATGATGGCTACATTATCAGTAATATACTATATACACTACTGAGATTGCCATGATGTTTGTAAACCAAAGAGCACCTTTGGCAAGTGTCATGTTAACATGGAAAATGTATGGGTTATATTGTGACATTGTACATGTGTTCTTCACCGAAAACAAACACAGCTCCCTTGCTGTTGACAAGCACAAGTTGAAGGCAGCCGTCATTCTCTGTGCCAATATTTGACCGCCTGTCAGAGTTATTAGCCTGGGGACAATAGGTGAGGTCATTTTACCAGGCCAACTTGCTTTTCTTCCAGGGATGTTTTGAAGAAGAAAGGGTAAGAGGGAGGGGAGAGGGACCGCTCTATCTAGCCRTGTTTCCTATTCACTCTAGACAGCTGGGAAAGCAAACAATGATGTGAAGCAAGCAGTGGCCTTCCCCTGTAAACAACCTAAACAGGACCCCTCCCTGAGGATAGGAAACCCCCCCCCCCCCTACCTGGTTACACTTCCGTACACAACACTGGGCCTACTCACAGCCACACCACATCACACTGCACCACTGAGCAACAGCTGCTCCGACCAAAACAACACGCCAAAGCTGGGCAGTGACATCATTCATAGGTCTGTTTTAGGCAAAATAAACAAACAAAATAAACTTGGACCTAATACTGCAGGGGTTGGAAACTCAGGTCCTGGGAGGACTGTAGTGGGTGCAGGCTTTTGTTCTAGCCCAGCAATGACACATTATTCAGCTAATAGTAGTCTAGATTAAATACAATGGTTGGTTGGTTAGTTGAATCAAGTCTGGCAGTCCCTGTTGCTCTTCGCTGTGAGTAACATTCCACTTGGGAACTCAACCCACTGGGCACACACTGGTTGAATCAACMTTGTTTCCATGTCATTTCAATGTAATTACYTTGAACCAACGTGGAATAAACGTTGAGTTCACATCTGTGCCCAGTGCGAAAGAAGTGTGAAACGAGAGAGAGAGAGTTTGGCAGATCATTAACGACACTTCTGTATTCAGGTAGAGGTGACAGACAGTATTGTCTGTTTGCATTGAGTCATCTGGGACAGTTGAATTGTAAGTTGCCAATTAACTGTTCTAGTAGAGAAAGAGGAGCACTTTAATCTTGGCACCCAGCATTGAAATGTGGCTATTTTCACTTTGTCACAATGTGTCAGTGCCTGGTTTCCTGCTGCCTCTTACGCTGAGTCATACAGCCTATCGCTGTTAGTCCTGGTGAGATTTAGTTGGAACATTTGTTTGTTTTTTAACTGGTGGCCATTAATTTGTACATCCAAAAGGGGTGTGTCATACATACAACCTACACAAACACCCACCTCTCATCTCCAATCCTCTAGTCTACCTGACTGAAAAGGGTGTTTGTGTGTACTTATGGCCAACAGTAGAGCTGTTTGAAGCCTTGTCACTGTTTACACCGACACACTCGCACACACACACATAATGGGCAGGGTACCTATGTCCTTCTATGTCTCCAGTCCCCTGGGTCTGCTCTGTCTGTTTCCCCTGCTGAAAACACAGTGTAGCCTACTGCTGGTGAGCAAACCTCTGACTTGTTTTCAATTGGAATTGTTGACGGGATGAAAGTTCATCCATGCAAAAAGTCCCTCGTCCTGAGAATGACTATTGAGGAACTGTACTGCAGTCATACATAAATAACTAAATTCTACGCGAGAGAGAGAGAGAGAGAGAGAGAGAGAAGAGAGGAGAGAGAGAGAAGAGAGAAGAGAGAGGAGAGAGAGAGAGAGAGAGAGAGAGAGAGAAGAGAGAGAGAGAGAGAGAGAGAGAGAGAGAGAGAGAGAGAGAGAGAGAGAGAGAGAGAGAGGAGAGAGAAGAGAGAGAGAGAGAGAGAGAAGAGAGAGGAGAAGAGAAAATTTAAAGTAACATTCCACAGAGCTTGGGGAGTCTTTCCATGCCCTCCTCAGAGGAGAGCCAGACAGGAGAGGAGATTCTGGGAGTCTTATCTGTAATTACATGCCACTCCACCTGGAGTAGAGGAGAGAAGAATCAGCCATGGGCATGGGGATGGGGTTGTGTATTTGTACAGTGTATGTGTGTCAGCTCCAGCGCTGTGTCATCATCGTCACACACATCATGCACACACACATCATACTGTACATCACACACATCACTCATCCACCTCCTCATGAGACTGACAGCTGACAATTGGTAGATTGACATGGTTGTAGTACTGTAGATTGAGCCAAAGATTCACTGTTTTCAATTCAACCCCCCTACAGTATCTTATTTCACTAGATTCTAAAAAGCAGCTTTCGACTGTGCGGCAGACAGGCAGCTGCCTGGGGGGGGGGGGAAGCAGGGGAGTCACTGGGTCACCAAAGCACTGTCTGTTAGAGTTTTCAGACAGTTTTCAGAACATATTGCTCCAGGCATAAACATGAACCCATGCCTCATCTGCCGAGGTTCCAGAGGCCTGAGTTTGTTTCATGTCCGTGCAGTAAGCTGTGATWGGACACCACTCCTTTTACTGAAACTTCAGTGAAATGCCGCTGCTCTCGCTCTGAAAGAGAGAGAGATAGAGAYAGATATGTGGGAGACGTGTTAAAGTATCACTGCTCCAAAAACACGTCCGTCAACGTTACCATGGACACCACAGAGGAACCAGAACAAGTGGTGTACAATCAATTAAAACTAATGTGTGGAGATGCGGCTTACGTAGCTAGTGGAAGTTGTTATGGCAACACGTTTGGTACTCTTCTTCTATGTCTAGAGAAAATATTTTTTGGGAGAAATAGATGCTAATATGATTCAAACTTCAGTAACTTTAATGATATGGCTGTAAATTGGAAGAGGCAGCWGAGACAAGTGAACGAGGCATTCTGAATACTAAAGACCTTGGGATGATGAAARGTCTGTTAGCTATTGTGTCCCTGTTCACTTAAAATGTTTTATTTGTGATACGCTCCATTTCCTTTATGMTTTTGTAAATAGACTGATATTAACCCATTAAATGCTTTATTTTTCTCTCATATTGACAGCCTTATTATTATTCTGGAAACCTCTATCCTGCTGATAGTGGCTAGGTTGTGTTGTGTGGCTCCCTGGTGTGTTTTCAGCACTGTTTCCAACATGGAAACTCCTACGAAAGAACACAGGTCCAGAAAAATATAGTTCTCTCTCATCATTGGAAAATTCACCTGCTCAGTCAGCGTGTTAAAGTGTATATTTGACCACCACACGGAATGTATTTTAACCCTCAYTCTGATATATAGTAACTCCATCAAGGTTGGATAAAGAGCTAAACTCATCGCATTCTAGAACAATAGAGAATACTAACATGATGTAGAGCTTGGACATTGATGTTCATAGTGAGACAACAACCTGGATGAACTTGAGGTACTGTATACATTAGTCTTCAAAACAGGTCGATTAAACCTCCTCAAGCTTCAAAATAGCATTTTCCCTCTGCGTGGCCAATATGTGCCAGCTGTGCTATAGTATATAAATACAACTAACAAAAACAAGATTGTCCATCCGTCCACCCTCTGCCCCCTCTTGGAAATGAATCATTGAAGCTTTTGAAATCCTCGCTGTTCAATGGATTGCCTCATTAACATAAATCAGACTTTCAAAGCAGCTTGTGGGGGACCCTTCGGAGGGACCATTGGAGGGTCCAGGACAAAACGAACCTAGATGAATGCATTAGAGCTTAATATTTAACATCAATGTGCCTTTGGGTTACGCATTGRATTTTAACCTGGTCACTGATTCAGGATGAAGGAGTTATGTAAGACAGAGARAAAGGCCATGATGATGCAAAGCATGGCAGGTATGTCCTGTACACCAGACCATATCATAATTATGTACGTTAAAATATGAATGTACTGGTCAACAGTGGGGAATAAGCTGTTAAATCAGGGTAAGATAGAAAACATTATGCTCACTGTCATTAGCTAAATTTGCTTGAACTTCCTTTTTGAACTTCCTCAAAGACACAAGTTCCCTGGCCAGGTTGAATGTTTGGAATAACTGAAGAAAATATTCGGAACTTCCAGGTAGTAGAAGAAGGCTATTTACATCTTAAAAGAGGCGTGGCTGGTATTCATTGAGCTTGAGACTAAGCGGAGACAGGATGTCATATTTTTGTGTGGTAGCCAAAGTTGTTGATCTACCTACAGTGGCAGGAAGTGAACCCTTCGCAATTACCTGGATTTCTGCATAAATTTGACAGAAAATTTGATCTGATCTTCATCTAAGTCACAACAATAGACAAACAAAGTGTGCTTAAACTAATAACACACAAATTATTGTATTTTTCTTGTCTATATTGAATACATCATTTCAACATTCACAGTGTAGGTTGGYAAAAGTATGTGAAGCACTAGTCTGATGACTTCTCCAAAAGCTAATTGGAGTCAGGAGTCAACTAACCTGGAGTCAAATCAATGAGATGAGATTGGATATTTTGGATAGAGCTGCCCTGCCCCATAAAAAACACTGACAAAATTTGAGTTTGCTATTCACAAGAAGCACTGCCTGATGTGAACCATGCCTCYAACAAAATAGATCTCAGAAGACCTAAGATTAAGAATTGTTGCCCTGCATGAAGCTGYAAAGGGTTACAAAAGTATCTCTAAAAGTCAGTCCACAGTAAGACAAATTGTCTATAAAATGGAGAAATTTCAGCACTGTTGCTACTCTCTCTAGGAGTGGCCGTCCTGCAAAGATGACTGCAAGAGCACAGCACAGAACACTCAGAGAGGTTAAGAAGAATCCTAGAGTGGCAGCTAAAGACTTACAGAAATCTCTGGAAGATGCTAACATCTCTGTTGGCGAGTCTACAATACGTAAAACACTAAACAAGAATGGTGTTCATGGGAGGACACCACGGAAGAAGCCACTGCTGTCCATAAAAAACATTGCTGCACCTCTGAAGTTCGCAAAAGAGCACATGAATGTTCGACAGCGCTACTGGAAAAGTATTCTGTGGACAGATMAAATTAAAGTTGTGTTGTTTGGAAGGAACACACAACACTATGTGTGGAGAAAAAAAGACACAGCACACCAACATCAAAACCTCATCCCAACAGTAAAGTATGGTGGAGGGAGCATCTTTGCTGCCTCAGGGTCTGGATAGCTTGCAATCATCGGCGGAAAAATGAATTCCCAAGTTTATCAAGACATTTTGCAGGAGAATGTAAGACATTAAAAAGAGTTTTAATGACTCCAACCTAAGTTCTGACTTCAACTGTATGTATATTATTTTACTGCTRTAGGGATATAATTATTGTTTGGATAACCTTATTTACTATTACGTATTAATTTGTACCTTACATTTTTTAACTCTTTATGTGATGCGCAATGGAGAGAAAACCAGAAGAATTAACATTGAATTATTGTAATGTTTGTTTACAGTTGAAGTCGGAAGTTTACATACACTTAGGTTGGAGTCATTAAAACTAATTTCCACCCTTCTCTCAAATTTTCCTTGTAACAAACTATAGTTTTGGGCAAGTTGGTTAGGACATCTACTTTCTGCATGACAACAAGTAATTTTCCCAACATTGTTTACAGACAGATATTTCACTTATAATTCACTGTATCAAATTCCAAGTGGGTCAGAAGTTTACATACACTAAGTTGATTGTGCCTTTAAAAGATTGTAAAATTCCAGAAAATGATGTCATGGCTTTTAGAAGATTCTGATAGGCTAATTGACATAATTTGAGTCAATTGGAGGTGTACCTGTGGATGTATTTCAAGGCCTACCTTCAAACTCAGTGCCTCTTTGATTGAATCATGGGAAATCCAAAAAAGAAATCAGCCAAGACCCTCTTACCTCAATTTCCCAAATGCCTGAAGGTTCCACGTTCATCTGTACAAACAATAGTACTCAGGTAATAAACACCATGGGACCACGCAGGCACCATACCGCTCAGGAAGGAGACGGTTCTGTCTCCTAGAGATGAACGACTTTGGTGCAAAAAGTGCAAATCAATCCCCGAAACAGCAAAGGACCTTGTGAAGATGCTGGAGGAAACATGGTACAAAAGTATCTATATCCACAGTAAAACGAGTCCTATATCGACATAACCTGAAAAGGCGCTAGCAAGGAAGAAACCACTGCTCCAAAACTGCCATAAAAAGCCAGACTACAGTTTTTGCAACTGGACATGTGGACAAAGATTGTACTTTTTGGATAAATATCCTCTGGTCTGATGAAACAAAAAATAGAACTGTTGGCCATAATGACTCCATCCTTATGTTTGGAGGGAAAAAGGGGAAGCTTGCAAGCCGAAGAACCACCATCCCATCCATGAAGCACGGTGGTGGCAGCATCATGTTGTGGGGGTGCTTTGCTGCAGGAGGGATGGTGGCACTTCACAAAATAGATGGCTTCATGAGGAAAGAAAATTATGTGGATATATTGAAGCAACATCTCAAGACATCAGTCAGGAAGTTAAAGCTTCGTCGCAAATGGGTCTTCCAAATGGACAATGACCCAAGCATACTTCCAAGTTGT
>NC_036855.1:26918488-26934830 GCF_002910315.2 Salvelinus sp. IW2-2015 | reverse complement strand
ACCGCAAATGGGTCTTCCAATGGACAATGACCCCAAGCATACTTCCAAAGTTGGGCAAAATGGCTTAGGACAACAAAGTCAGGTATTGGAGTGGCCATCACAAATCCTGACCTCAATCCTATAGTAATGGGCAGAACTGAAAAAGCGGTTGCGAGCAAGGAGGCCTACAAAACCTGAACTCAATACACCAGCTCTGTCAGGAGGATTGGGCCAAAATTCACCCAACTTATTGCTGGAAGCTTGTGGAAGGCTACCCGAAACYTTTGACCCAAGTTCAACAATTTAAAGGCAATGCTACCAAATACTAATTGAGTGTAAGTGAACTTCTGACCCACTGGGAATGTGATGAAAGAAATAAAAYCTGAAATAAATCATTCTCTCAACTATTCTTCTGACATTTCACAATCTTAAAATAAAGTGGTGATCCTAACTGACCTAAGATCATAACTAACCTACCTTTTAGTATAAAGACAGATCTACMGTACCGTTTATGTTTACGTAGTCCGCCCACATTTCATTTGACCAAAAAATTGAAATTATGCAAGTGTCACATAACATTTTGCCTATACACCAAACCATCGAGGTCTGACTCTCATTATGGTACTTTACATAAATACAACCTTGTCAAATGAAATGCTTGGAGTACTGCAGTCTTTAGTGTTGTGGAGCCCATCAGTGTTGGGGGAGATTAGGAGGAGATGGAGCCTTCTAGAACACACTGGTTACGTCTGAAATGGCACCCTATTCCCTATGTAGTGCACTAGTTTTGACCAGGGCCCATCGTGCACTATATACAGTCACCTCCAAAATAATTGGCACCCATGATAAAMATMYYSKAAAAAAAAGACTAATACCATTTTTTTATACCAAATTAATACCAAATTATTGGCACCCCTGTTTTCAATAACCTAGTTTGTGCACCCTCCCCTTGCAATTATTACAGCACTTTATGCTGTGTTCGTAACCAAGTGGGAAGTGGGAATTTACCACATACGACTAGAAATATCTCCCACATGATGACCTCTGACATCACCTACTAAGAAAATTACCTTGATAACAGTATTTTTGGCAGTTAAATGCAAAAAAAAACATGATTTATAAAAATGATCTATTATAAGGTTTATAGCTGTACTTTTGGTTTATTGTTTACACGGCTTGTTGTCCATTAGCCAATCTGCGTTTCTCAACGAGTTCAAAGCATATGAATGCATCCAACAGGTATTTACAACTGCACATCTGGTAAATTCCCACTTGGTTACAAACGCAGCATATGACATGACATTCAACGGTTTTAGTGCTCAAAACATTTCTTTGTTGCCTGGATGGTTTATCTCTTTCTTATCATGCTTGATATTGATTAAAGTTAGTCTACCATTACAAATAGCAGGTGTTTTGGTAAAAATGGTGCAAACTTACCTATATCCTCGTAATTGAAGAGGTGAATCGTTTGGTTGTTCTGCTCGAACAGGGGGTTGAGTTGCCAAATACAGTTGCATTCGGGAGTGCTAATTATCKTGTGGTGTTGGGAAGGCCTAATGTAATGTTTCTAAAGGTGAGGAGAAATGGGTACCCCGGTTGATTTCTGCCAACAGCAGTGTTCAACACTAGTATGGACAAGTCATAGATCTATCCGTGATTTCAGAAAGTATTCACTCCCCTTGACTTATTCCACATTTTATTGTGTTACATCCTGAATTTAAAACGTGGCCTATTAAATATAAATGTTGTGTCACTGATCTACACACCCRATAATGTCAAAGTGGATTTTTWTTTTTWTTTTTTATGTTTACAAATAAAAAGCTGAAATGTCTTCAGTCAATAAGTATTTTGTCATGGCAAGCCTAAATATTTTCAGGAGAAAAAAAGTGCTTAACATTTAAAATAATACGTTGCATGGACTCACTCTGTGTTCAATAATAGGATCTAACATTATTTATAAATGACTACCCCATCTCTGTACCCCACACATACAATTACCTGTAAGGTCCCTCAGTCAAGCAGGGAATTTCAAGTACAGATTCAACCACAAAGAGCAGGGAGGTTTTCCAGTGGTTCACAAAGAAGAGCACCTGTTAGTATATGGGTAAAAAAAAAGCTGACATTGAATATCCCTTTAAGCATGGTGCAATTATTAATTACACTTGGGATGGTGTATCAATACACCCAGTCACTACAAAGATACAGGTGCCCTTCCTAACTCAGTTGCCGGAGAGGAAGGAAACCAGGGATTTCACCATGAGGCCAATGGTGACTAAAACAGTTACAGAGTTTAATGGCTGTGATAGGAGAAAACTGAGGATGGATCAACAACAGTGTAGTAACCCCACAATGCTAACATAAATAACAGAGTGAAAAGAAGGAAGCTTGTATAGAATAAAAATATTCCAAAACATGCACCCTGTTTGCAATAAGACACTAAAGTAACACAGAAAAAATTGTGCCAAAGAAATATACACTGGAGTTGCTTACCAAGACAACATTAATTGTTCATGAGTGGCCTAGTTACAGTTTTGACTTAAATCATCTTGAAAATCTATGGCAAGACTTGGAAATGGCTGTCTAGCAATGATCAACAGCCAACTTGACAGAGTTCYAATAATTTTTATAAGAATAATGTGCAAATATTGTACAATCCAGATGTGCAAAGCTCTTAGAGACTTACCGAGAAAGACTCCCAACTGTAATCTCTGCCAAAGGTGATTCTAACATTTATTGACTCAGGAGGTACTTACTTACACTATAAAATATTATTGACATGAATAAATACATGAAATAACCAATAACCATATTCAAGTAGGCTATAACCATATTTAGGCATAAAAACATATACAGTGCAGTGCCTTCAGAAAGTTTTCATACCTCTTGWCTTTTTCCAAAACATTTTGTGTTACAAAGTGGGATTAAAATGGATTTAGTTTTTTTTTTTTAATTGTCAACGATCTACATAAAATACAATGTAATGTCAAAGTGGAAGAACATTTTTTTACTTTTTTTATTAATGGAAAATAAAATAGTAATATCTTGAATAGGTACACTACTGGTCAAAAGTTTTAGAACACRTACTTATTCAAGGGTTTTTTCTTAATTTGTACTATTTTCTATATTGTAGAATAATAGAGAAGACATCAAAACTATAAAATAAAACATATGGAATCATGTAGTAATCAAAAAAGTGTTAAACAAATCAAAATATATTTTATATTTGAGATTCTTCAAATAGCCACCTTTGCCTTGATGACATCTTTGCACACTGTTGGRAATCTCTCAACCAGCTTCACCTGGAATCTGCATTGTGTCCCACCCACCACCCCCTCTTTTACGCTACTGCTACTCTCTGTTCATCATATGCATAGTCACTTTAACCATATCTACAGCACATGTACATACTACCRCAATCAGCCTGACTAACCGGTGTCTGTATGTAGCCTCGCTACTTTTATAGCCTCGCTACTGTATTTAGCCTGTCTTTTTACTGTTTTATTTCTTTACCTACCTATTGTTCACCTAATACKTTTTTTGCACTATTGMTTAGAGCCTGTAAGTAAGTTTTTCACTGTATTTGGCGCCCGTGACAAATAAACTTTGATTTGAATTGGAATGCTTTTCCAACAGTCTTGAAGGATGCAGCAATCCATCACTCTCCTTCTTGGTAAAATAGCGCTTACACAGCCTGGAGGTGTGCTGGGTCATTGTCCTGTTGAAAAACAAATAGTAGATAGTCCCACTAAGCCCAATCCAGATGGGATGGCTTATCGCTGCAAAATGCTGTGGTAGCCATGCTGGTTAAGTGTGCCATGAATTCTAAATAAATCATTAACAGTGTCACCAGCAAATCACACCCACACCATCACACCTCCTCCTCCATGCTTTACAGTGGGAAATACACATGCGGAGATCATCCGTTCACCCACAACGCGTCTCACAAAGACACAGTGGTTGGAACCAAAAATCACCAATTTGGACTCCAGACCAAAGGACACATTTCCACCGGTCTAATGTCCATTGCTCATGTTTCTTGGCCCAAGCAAGTCTCCTCTTCTTATTGGTGTCCTTTAGTAGTGGTTTCTTTGCAGATTTGACCARGAAGGCCTGATTCACACAGTCTCTTCTGAACAGTTGATGTTGAGATGTGTCTGTTACTTGAACTATGTGAAGCATTTATTTGGGCTGCAATTTCTAAGYCTGGTAACTCTAATGAACTTATCCTCTGCAGCAGAGATAACTCTGGGTCTTCCATTCCTGTGCCGGTCCTCATGAGAGCCAGTTTCATCATAGTGCTTGATGGTTTTTGTGACTGCACTTGAAGAAACTTTAAAAGTTCTTGAAATATTCCATACTGACTGACCTTCATGTCTTAAAGTAATGATGGACTGTCATTTCTCTTTGCTTATTTGAGCTGTTATAGCCATAATATGGACTTGGTCTTTTACCAATTTGGGCTGTCTTCTGTATACCCCCCCCTATATTGTCACTGATTGGCTCAAATGCATTAAGAAGGAAAGAATTTACACAAATTTACTTTTAAGAAGGCACACTTGTTAATTGAAATGTATGCCAGGTGACTACTTCATGAATATGGTTAAAGTCTACTTGAATGTGGTTATTGATTAGTTCATGTATTTATTCAATGTCAAAAATATTTGATTGGTTGTTAATGGRATATTCCAGGTAGGCCTATCCCAGGTATCCTACAAAAACCTGGTCATTGCTATTTATATCAGACACGGTAAGGTTGGCCTACTGTAATGTTAACATTAGCCTTCTGTAGGACAGGGTTATTGTGATTTTCTGATACAGCTGACKATGACAATAGTGCTATAAATTCYAATAARGTTTCTGTTAAGTAGCTTCATTGTCCAGAAGCATATTTTTATTTGAAGTCATTACCAGCCCTGACTGTAGTGGTGGTGCACACAGGGATGTACAGCTGCCATGCTGTGAGAGTGGGCAGGAGATCACACCTTTCCTTCCTACAGTAAAGGGATGCCTGTCTAAGCACTGGGCTTCCTGTGGGCTAAATTAACACAGCCCCTTTTCCTGCCTCAATACTGAACCATAGAGCACCAATAGTATTTCTCCCTCTCTGGCTCTCTCATGTTGTTTACACTGCAAAGTGCTGTAACATCTGTGCTTTCTCAGTCTGTTGTATACCTAATTTTAATGTATTTTTTATTTGACCTTTGTTTAACTAGACAAGTCAGTTAAGAACACATTCTTATTTACAATGACGGCCTAGGAACAGTGGGTTAACTGCCTTGTTCAGGGGCAGAACAACAGATTTTTACCTTGTCAGCTCGGGGATTCGATCCATCAACCTTTCGGTTTTTGGCCTAACACTCTAACCACTAGGCTACCTGCCACCCCTGTTAGAGAAATAACATAAAGCACTGCAATATGTAGCAATTGGCTGTTCAATACCATATTGGCCCTCTGTAGTGTACCCTTTGGGTTTCACACAACCAAACATTGCCCAACTCAGTAATAGCTCCTCTATTTTCCCTATTTCTATGCTGTTAGCCGTGATGAGGCTGCCCACGTGTCCACTCACTCACTCCAGGGCAATGTTTACCAATGGGTGGAGTGAACTTTACTCCTCTCCTGGTCAAAACAGTCTGCTTTCCTTGACAGGTGCACTCGGACCTCTTACTGAATAACAACAACAGTGTGTGTGTGTAATGTATATTATCTGTGTTGAGATTAAACTGTGTGAGTGTGAGAGAGAGAGAGAGAGAGAGGCTACTGCTGTGTCTCAGTCTGGTGATGTTAATGAAGGTAACTCCATGTGTGACTAATCCAGCAGAAGGGGGAAATGATATTTGTGAAGGCTGTGAATACAGGTGGCATTAATAATCTGTTTTGAATTCAGAGGATAATGGAGAAAAGAGTGGAAGGGGAAGTACACAAACTTGATCTGAAATAAGAAAAAGGTAACCAAAGCCCAGGCTTCGTGACTGTATATAAGGTCAACAATGGCACATCAGAACKTACTTTCCAGGTTGTTTGAGTGAGCTCACAGAACACAGGGAAGGTGCCTTCAGAAACACCTTGACTCATGCCACATTTTGTTGTGTTACAGCCTGAAGAGCTTTGCACATCTGTATTGTTCAATATTTGCACATTATTATTTAGAAAATTCTTCAACCTCTATCAAGTTGGTTGTTGATCATTGCAACATAGCAATTTCCAAGTCTTGCCATAGATTTTCAAGCTGATTTAAGTCAAAAGTGTAACTACTGTAGGCCACTCAGGAACATTCAATTTAGTCTATTTGGCCATGGTGTTTTAGGTTATTGTCCTGCTGAAAGGTGAATTTGTCTCTGTGTCTTGTGGAAAGCAGACTGAACTGGTTTTCCTCTAGGATTTTGCCTGCGCTTAGCTCTATTTCGTTTKTTTTTATCCTAAAAATCTCCCTAGTCCTTGCCGATGGCAAAAATGTACCCATAACATGATGCAGCCACCACCATGCTTGAAAATATGAACAGTGGTACTCAGTGACTTGTTGCCAAAGTTTTTGGTAGTTTTACTTTAGTGCCTTATGGCAAACAAGATGCATGTTTTGGAATATTTTTATTCTGTACAGGCTTCCTTCTTTTCACTGTGTCATTTAGGTTAGTATTGTGGAGTAACTACAATGTTGTTGATCCATCCTCAGTTTTCTCCCATCACAGCCTCTCCGGCAACTGAGTTAGGAAGGATGCCTGTATCTTTGTAGTGACTGGGTGTATTGATACACCATCCAGTGTAATTAATAACTTTACCATGCTCAATGGGATATTCAATGTCACTTTTRTTTTTAGTAGGTGAAAACCTCRCTGCTCTTTGTGGTTGAATCTGCGTTTGAAATTCACTGCTCAACTGAGGAACCTTACAGATAATTGTATGTGTGGGGTACAGAGATGAGGTACTCATTTAAAAATCATGTTAATAAACACTATTAGTGCTCACAGAGTGAGTCCATGCAACTTATTATGTTATTACTCCAGAACGTATTTAGACTTGTCATAACAAAGGGGTTGAATACTTATTGACTCAAAACATTTCAGCTTTTCATTTTTTGTTAATTTGTAAAAATCTGTAAAGACATAATAACACTGACATTATGGGGTATTGTGTGTAGGWCAGTGACACAAAATCTCAATTGAATCCATTTTAAATACAGGCTATAACACAACAAAATGTTGAAAAAGTTGGTGTGTGAATACTTTCTGAAGGCACTGTATTCATTTCCAATGTTGTTCAGAAACACGTTGGGTGTTTGTTTGTCTGTAACATGATAGTTCCCTCTAATTGCTGTACAGTCCTCTGTCCGTGTTGTTTCCTCTGTAGAAATGTGATAGTTGTGTTGCATGAGTTCATTGTTCCATTGACTCCTCCACAACATCGTCAGGCATTTATTTCATGTAGAGCATGGGTAGGAACACATTCCGACACAGTCTACTCTATCTAAAAGTTATGAGGTTTTTAATGTGTATGGCCTTAGTGTTAGACACTGTCATACTCATAGTCATCCGAGTACATTGCAAATTCCTTATACTCAAGCAAATGTAATTGGTGCTGTACAGTGGCCTACCTGAGACCGGTAATTATCTGTGCAACCTAATATCATGTCCCAGTCATTAGGAACCATAATGAATGCATGTTTGAGTCAGACTTGCAGAGAGCCCTTTAGAAAAAAGACTGTATAAAATAAATAATACAAATACTGAAATATATTCTATGCAAAAAAAATTGTTTTAATTGCTCCGATAATTATTTATTTTTTAACAAGTTATAAAAATMTATCTAAAAAAGATCCCAACTAGCACATTTGGTTCCTTGAAAGCTTTTGGAATGAGGGTGTTGTCGGTGCTCAGTGGGTGAGGATGCTTGTTACAGTAAATGGAAAGAGAGGGGCCTCATGGGTATGTGTCAGTAAGAGCTGGGAGGGGTGACATTAACTGGAGAGAGAGAGAGAGAGAAGAGAGACAGGGAGAGACAGAGGGAGAGTTGTTCAGACTGGTTTCACACTTGCTTGGACCAACAGACTACAGAAAGAGAAATGAAAGTGTTATGAGCTGAACATAATAATATGCCAGTGGAAGGGAGGACAGCAGCAGTAGCAATTGTGGTTTGTCACTACTATGAATTCCCATTGTAGCCAGTCCAATTGCAGTAATTCTGTTACAGATTTTTGGGTAATTCTGTTACCGATTAACTTAATACACAAAATAATATCAGTAAAAACACTATAGCTAATTGGTAGGTCTACCTTTACTTGTTATTTCTGTGAACTTTCATTATTCTCCCTCATGAGGTTGAGAAATTAGAAAATATCTTGAAAAGTTATGTGGGTTTTTGGTAACGGAATTACAAAGCAGATGGCAAATAATTTATCCAAAACTAAAAACAAGTGTTGATATTATTGCGAACAAAAATATAAACACAACATGTAAAGTGTTTGCTTCCATGTTTCATGAGCTGAAATAAGACACCAGAAATTTTCCATACGCACAAAAAGCTTATTTCTCTCAAATTTTGTGCACAAATTTGTTTACATCCCTGTTAGTAAGCGTTTCTCCTTTGCCAAGATAATCCACCCACCTGACTAGTGTGGAATATCAAGAAGCTGATTATTACACAGGTGCACCTTGTGCTGGAGACAATATAAAGCCACTCTAAAATGTGCAGTTTTGTCACACAACACAATGCCACAGATGTCTCAAGTTTTGAGGGAGTGTGCAATTGGCATGCTCACTGCAGGAATGTCCACCAGAGCTGTTGCCAGAGAATTGAATGTTAATTTCTCTACCATAAGCCGCCTCCAATGTCGTTTTAGAGAATTTGGCAGTACATAAAACCGGCCTCATAACCACAGACCATGTGTAACCACGCCAGTCCAGGACCTCCACATCTGGCTTCTTCACCTGTGGGATCGTCTGAGACCAGCCACCAGGACAGCTGATGAAACTGAGGAGTATTTCAGTCTGTAGTAAAGCTCTTTTGTGGTGAAAAACTCATTCTGATTGGCTGGGCCTGGCTCCCCAGTGGGTGGGCCTGGCTCCCCAGTGTGTGGGCCTGGCTCCCCAGTGTGTGGGCCTGGCTCCCAAATGGGTAGCACTCTTCCACCCACTTGGGAGCCGGGCCCACATGACTGCGSCCCTGTCCAGTCACGTGAAATCCATAGATTAAGGTCTTGTGAATTTAAATTGACTGATTTCTTTATATGAACTGTAGCTCAGTAAAATCGTTGAAATTGTTGCACCCCCGAGGTGCCTTATTGCTATTATAAACTGGTTAACAACATAATTAGAGTAGGGAAAATAAATGTTTTGTCATACCCATGGTAATCGGTCTGCTATACCACGGCTTTCAGCCAATAAGCATTCAGAGCTCGAACCACACAGTTTATAATGTCTCTTAGCCTTCATTTGACACCCAATTTGACATGTTCCTATGAACTTCACTTTGGTGCTCATCAGTCCTTTTACAGTACATGGAAATGCCCCACTACAACATACAACCCCAGCCCGCAGCTCCACACATTCAACAGAACATTTTTAATGACTGGGGTACCGTCTGGTACCGCATGGCAAGCTGTACCGGAGCGCCAAGTCTAGGTCCAAGAAGCTTCTATACAGCTTCCTACCCCCAAGCCATAAGACTCCTGAACAGCTAATCAAATGGCTACCCAGACTATTTGCATTGCCCCCCCCCCCTCTTCTCTACGCTGCTGCTACTCTCTGTTATTATCTATGCATAGTCACTTTATAACTTACCTACATGTACGTATTACCTCAATTACCTCGACACCGGTGCCCCCGCACATTGACTCTGTACCGGTGCCCTCTGTATATAGCCCCTGCTATTGTTATTTACTGCTGCTCTTTAATTATCTGTTATTCTTATCTCTTTTTTTGGAGGGGTGGATTTTCTTAAAACTGCATTGTTGGTTAAGGGCTTGTAAGTAAGCATTTCACTATAAGGTCTACACCTGTTGTATTCGGCGCATGTAACAAATAACATTTGATTTGATTTGAAATGAGACGTGTGTTGTAGGACATGGAAATTATACCATGTTGATGTTGATAGGGCTCCTCAAAAGACTACACTATGTAGCAGTTTCCTTGAAACAGAGAGAATATGGGGGAAAGAGAAGATCCAGACACAGATCTTATGGAGGGGGAGACAGAGAGAGAGAATATGGGGGAAAGAGAAGATCCAGACACAGATCTTATGGAGGGGGAGACAGAGAGAGAGAATATAGGTCATTGATCGATCAGAGAGATATGAGGTATGGGTTAATGTGCCCTCTTAGAAACTGCGTGTTCTAACGTGGTTGTTTCTGGTTAGTTTATAGCCAGAAGCAGCACATAGACAACCACTTGTCTCAGAAACAGACCATGGCCCCATTGTGGGAATAGCACTAAAAGTCTGTTCTCCCAGATGGCTGGGCTGTTTACAGACAGACAGATGCACTGATACATTGAGTGGATGGACAGACAGACATGGTGCTTCACTCTCCCAGCCTCTCCACAGTGTATTACTTGTAAAACTAACCATAAAGCGCTAATGCAGTCTCTCAGTTGCCTCTCTCTCCTGCCTGTCTCTTATACACATCTAGATGTGTATAAGAGACAGCACACACACACACACACACACACACACACACACACACACACACAGGAAGGTCAGGAGGCGATAGAAAACAGAGCAAACAGAAGGAGGGAGAACAATACAGAGAGGGCTTGAGAGAAAGCAAAAGGTTTTGAATGCCACAGTGTGGCTTACAGGAATGCATTTGTTCATACAGATTATTTCATCACAGCATAATCACATACAAACACACACACTGATTCTTTCAATCCCGTTCATACTGTACTTCCCAGTGTGGCACTTGTTCTGTCCATTACTGTAAACAGGCACAGTAAGTGTGTGCATGCGCTTGTTTTGTGTGTTGTTCTGCCCATTTCACACAGTAATCGTTATGCATACAGTGTGTGTTTGAGAGAATGCAGGAGATCAATGGCAGTGATGAAACAGAGGGAAAGAAGACCGCCCATAATTATTGTCTGAGTCTCCCTGGTGTACTGAATAGACAAAACCTGTCTTGCATAACTACAACATGGAAATTAGGCTGGAGACAAAATGTAAGATGTGACAATGGATTGTTTTCAAGGCCATTTGTTGCAGTATTTGTAAACATTGAGTTTGAGTCTGAGGCTGTAGGCTACAACTGAGACCTGGTATCTGAGGAGTGAGTATAGTGTGTAGTGTAACTAACTGCAGAGCTATGCTGAGATCACAGAGGTACTGAGTGTAAAAAGGTGCAGTCCTGTAAATATCTGATATCTAGCCTTGAGCTACGAATCAGGGMTTGATGGGACAAACAGTAAAGACACTATGTGTGTGTGCACACGTTCTTGTGTGTGGTCCCAGACATGACCAGACCTCTCTACCCAGCAAGCACATAAAATGTGGTTCCTTGGAAGTTGTGGGAACGTACGTTTGTGGTTTCCCATTGGTTCTAGGAACGAAGCCATATGTTTCCTGACCGGTAAAACTGAACATTTTTTAAAGTTTTGAGAACGGAGTGAAAATGTAGCCTGTTCTAAGAACATACTATGGTTCCCTGAAAGTTGTATTAAATTATATTTATTTTTTATTGTGGCACAGCACCAGTGAGATTTTAAGCTATGATCTTCTGACCTTCATACATGGATTTAGTCCGTTGCGCCACCAGGAAGGGGCTAGCATGCCGTGTTTTATTTATTTATAGAAAGCTAATCATTTTAGGAGTTTAAAACAGACCCCATTTCAGGAAACAAGCACATTAAGATCAGGTGTGGCCAATTAGTGGTCTGAACACACGTAACTAGATAGAGTATAGAGAGAGTTTTGTTGATGCTGAGAATGGAATGTATACGTTTTAAAAAACATTCTTAGAACATTCTTCGAATGTGAATGTTGACTTTAAATAGAACAATGAGGAAACATTCAGAAAACGTTATGCTGAAGTACTGAAATTCCCAAAGAAGAACGTTGTTTTTTAACATTCTCTGAATGTTCTGAGAACATTTCTTTAAATGGAACCATGAGGAAACCTGCTGAAGCACTGAAATTCCCACACAAGAATGTTGTTTCTGAACGTTCTCTGAACTATGAGAAAATTCCCAATGTCAAACCAGTTGGYGAATGTTCRTTGAACACTACCAAAAATMMTATTAACTGTAACCATGTTGGAACTTTTAGGAAACGTTCTGTTGAAGTAATGAAATACCAAGAAAATAACGTTATTTTGTCAAGTTCCTTAAATATGCTGATAATGTTCCAAAGCCAAGCAACTATCATGCGTCATTCCCAGAGTTGTGGGAAGGTTGAATGCAAAATAACCATAGGGAAATCACCATATAAAAATAAAACACCAACTCCATATTAATGTCCATGATTTTGGAATGAGATGTTCGACGACCAGTTGTTCGATGTCCACATACTTTTGGTCACGTAGTATACAGTTGTGGCCAAAAGTTGAGTGACACAAATATTCATTTTCACAAAGTCTGCTGCCTCAGTTTGTATGATGGCAATTTGCATATACTCCAGAATGTTATGAAGAGTGATCAGATGAACGGCAATTAATTGCAAAGTCCCTCTTTGCCATGCAAAAGAACTGAATCCCCAAAAAACATTTCCACTGCATTTCAGCCCTGCCACAAAAGGACCAATTGACATCATGTCAGTGATTCTCTCGTTAACACAGGTGTGAGTGTTGARGAGGACAAGGCTGGAGATCACTCTGTCATGCTGATTGAGTTCGAATAACAGACTGGAAGCTTCAAAAGGAGGGTGGTGCTTGGAATCATTGTTCTTCCTCTGCAACCATGGTTACCTGCAAGGAAACACGTGCCGGCATCATTGCTTTGCACAAAAAGGGCTTCACAGGCAAGGATATTGCTGCCAGTAAGATTGCACCTAAATCAACCATTTATCGGATCATCAAGAACTTCAAGGAGAGCGGTTCAATTGTTGTGAAGAAGGCTTCAGGGCGCCCAAGAAAGTCCAGCAAGCGCTAGGACCGTCTCCTAAAGTTGATTCAGCTGCGGGATCGGGGCACCACCAGTACAGAGCTTGCTCAGGAATGGCAGCAGGCAGGTGTGAGTGCATCTGCACGCACAGTGAGGCYAAGACTTTTGGAGGATGGCCCGGTGTCAAGAAGGGCAGCAAAGAAGCCACTTCTCTCCAGGAAAAACATGAGGGACAGACTGATATTCTGCAAAGGGTACAGGGATTGGACTGCTGAGGACTGGGGTAAAGTAATTTTCTCTGATGAATCCCCTTTCCGATTGTTTGGGGCATCCGGAAAAAAGCTTGTCCGGAGAAGACAAGGTGAGCGCTACCATCAGTCCTGTGTCATGCCAACAGTAAAGCATCCTGAGACCATTCATGTGTGGGGTTGCTTCTCAGCCAAGAGAGTGGGCTCACTCACAATTTTGCCTAAGAACACAGCCATGAATAAAGAATGGTACCAACACATCCTCCGAGAGCAACTTCTCCCAACAATCCAGGAACAGTTTGGTGATGAACAATGTATTTTCCAGCATGATGGAGCACCTTACCATAAGGCAAAAGTGATAACTAAGTGGCTCGGGGAACAAAACATCGATATTTTGGGTCCATGGCCAGGAAACTCCTCAGACCTTAATCCCATTGAGAACTTGTGGTCAATCCTCAAGAGGCGGGTGGACAAACAAAAACCCACAAATTCTGACAAACTCCAAGCATTGATTATGAAAGAATAGGTTGCCATCAGTCHGGATGTGGCCCAGAAGTTAATTGACAGCATGCCAGGGAGAATTGCAGAGGTATTGAAAAAGAAGGGTCAACACTGCAAATATTGACTCTTTGCATCAACTTCATGTAATTGTCAATAAAAGCCTTTGACACGTATGAAATGCTTGTAATTATACTTCAGTATTCCATAGCAACATCTGACAAAAATATCTAAAGACACTGAAGCAGCAAACTTTGTGGAAATTAATATTTGTGTCATTCTCAAAAATGTTGGCCACGACTGTATATCTTGATTAGATAGTATTCACACCCCTGAGCCAATACATGTTATTATCACATTTGGCAGCAATTACAGCTGTGAGCCTTTCTGGGTAAGTCTCTAAGAGCTTTCCACACCTGGATTGTTCAACATTTGCACATTATTCTTTTCAAAATTCTTCAAGCTCTGTTAAATTGGTTGTTGATCATTGCTTGACAACCATTTTCAGGTCTTGCCATAGATTTTCTTCTTGGTAAGCAACTCCAGTGTAGATTTGGCCTTGTGTTTTAGGTGATTGTCTTGCTGAATGTTACATTCATCTCCCAGTGTCTGGTGGAAYGCAGACTGAACCAGGTTTTCCTCTAGGATTTTGCCTGTGTTATGCTCCATTCCTTTTCTTTTCCATTCTGAAAAACTCCCCAGTCTTTAACAATTACAAGCATACCCATAACATGATGCAGCCACCACTATGCTTGAAAATATGGAGAGTGGTACTCAGTAATGTGTTGTATTGGATTCGRRCCAAACGTAACACTTTGCATTCAGGACAAAAAGTGAATTGCTTTGGCCACATTTTTTGCAGTATTACTTTAGTTCCTTGTTGCAAACAGGATGCATGTTTTGTAATATTTTTTTTCTGTACAGGATTCCTTATTTGTTACTCTACTCTAGGTTAGTATTGTGGAGTAACTACAATGTTGCTGATCCATCTTTAGTTTTCTCCTATCCCAGCCATTAAACTCTGAAGACCTAAAAATTGTTGTCTAGCAATGATCAACAACCAATTTGACAGAGCTTGAAGAACTTATAAAATAATAATGAGCAAATYTTGCACAATCCAGGTGTGTAAAGCTCTAAGAGACTTACAATCCAGGTAAGACTCAGACGTAATTGATGCCAAAGGTACTTCTACAAAGTATTGACCTAGGGATGTGAATACTTATGTAAATGAGATATTTCTGTATTTTATTTTCAATGAATGTGCAAAAAATGTCTAAAAACATGTGATTGTGATTATGGGGTATTGTGTGCAGATGGGGGGAAAAAATCTACTTAATCCATTTTTAATTCAGGCTCTAACATAACAAAATGTGGAATAAGTCACGGGGTATGAATACTTTCTAAAGGCACTGTAGGTTGTAAAATGGCTATTTTTTCCTGACTTGGCTTCCCCAGTGATTTTACCCACGCACCGCTACTGTTTACCTAGCTCTTATCAATAGCTCTTATCATGTTGTAAATTACAGTGCAGGGAAAAAMAAAGTAGATGCTTATTCCACTTGGAACCGGTAGGTTCACTAAACCTTAATCATGTTATTTGTAGTGCTTGTTATTGTTAATATTAAATATGACATTTTAGTATTATTATTCACTGCAACCAGTTAGCAAGTCTGAAATTTCAATGCTTACTAGTCGTGTACAGTATAACTTTAACAGTCCCTCGCCGACACGGGCGCGAACCAGGGACCTTCTGCACACATCAACGGTCGCCCACGAAGTCGTTACCCTCACTCCACAAAGGCGCGGCCCTTGCAGAGCAAGGGGCAACACTACTAATAGGTTTCAAGAAGTGACGTAACTGATTGAAACGCTACTAGCGCGTACCCGCTACTAGTAGCCATTTCACATCCATTACACTCACCCCCTTTCAACCTCCTCCTTTTCCGCAGCAACCAGTGATCCGGGTCAACAGCATCAATGTAACAGTATAACTTTACGGCGTCCCCTCGCCCCGACACGGGAGCGAACCAGGGACCCTCTGCACACATCAACAACGGTCGCCACGAAGCATCGTTACCCATCGCTCCACAAAGGCCACGGCTTGCAGAGCAAGGGGCAACACTACTAATAGGTTCAGAGCAAGTGACGTAACTGATTGAAACGCTACTAGCGCGTACCGCTAACTAGCTAGCCATTTCACATCCGTTACACTAGTCCGATGGCATTTGAATGCAGCATTAGTGTCTTTGTGATGTCACTGCTTTTAATGCTCATGCCCATCCAGACTGGGTCAAGGGGGTGATGACATCAACTCTCTCTGAGGTCAGTGACACTGTAGATAACCATAGTTGGTCATCCTACATTAAAATAAGCAGTAACAAAGACTGCAACTCTTCCAACTATTGACTTTTTTCAGAAATGCCACTTGTTTGGCACTAAAACATTTGTAAAAAAGCTATATTGACAATAGTCAATAAATACAAGTGTGTAAAAAAATATATAAATACATTTCATGCTGAAACCTCATATTAATGTTTCAGAACTTAATCATTCAGTTTTTTATTTTAAAATCAGCTTATTTGATTATTTAAATGT